>NW_027527428.1:1858416-1877519 GCF_008692635.1 Crocuta crocuta | reverse complement strand
CTCCCTCTCTGACCCTCCCCTGCTCACACTCTCTCTCTCTCTCTCAGAAATAAATAAAACATAAAAATAAATAAATAAATAAATAAATAAAAACACTTTGTAAAGAGACACAAGCAGACACCTTCTTCACAATTAATGGGAAAAACTGGACACACGTCCTCGTCAGGGACAAGTCAAGGATGGTCAGTGCATCATTCTGGCTGGACTAGCCTGTGGCCAATGAGAGACACAAACGGGACACACGGATATCCAGAAGGAACCACAAAATCCCACTGCAGGCAGTTCCCATGAAAACACAAGGACACCCAGACGGTAATGGACAGAGTACTCGTGCGAGGGTGACCCGCTTCCAAATTAATACACAAAAGGAATAGCTTTCCCGTGGTCAACTAGTCAGCAAATAGAGTCAAAGAAAACACACAATTTAAAATCAAAACAACCAAAAGGACTTTTAAAGACCCCAGGGATAGACCTGTCTATGCGGCACGTGCCTGTGTGCAGAGAGCTCCTCATGGGCACAGAAGCCAGATGCCTGGACCCGGGAAGCCCGCTGCTCCCTGGAGAAGCTCTCCTCCCCTCCCTTCCCTCCCCGTGACTTCTCTGCCCTCCTCTTCCTCCCCACCACCTTCCCCTCCCCTCTGTCCCCATCTCTCTGCCTTGAAGACACCAGGCCCCTCAAGCCGCCTTGGCTACACGCACCTCCCTGCGCCCACCCTAGATGGTGGCATATTCCCGCCAGTCATCACCCCTCCTTCACCCCTGCACAAAACACCCCCCCCCTCCCCTGGGGGTGCTCAGCCTCTGCGATCTCCTCCCCACTCTGCTGCTGCCTGGTCGCCCCTCCTTCTTCCTGGAATAATCCATCCGAAACTTCCCTCAAAGCCCTTCTGGACGCCCCGCTGCGGCTCATGGAAGGTCAGGTGAATGCTCTGTCTCATGCCTCCACGTACGATCCTTCTGCCCGTCCACCTTACGTGGTGGGCAGAGTGCGCCCCTCTCCGAGGTCTGTGCTCCCCCACCCCGCACCGCCTCCCTCCCCACTGAGCCTCCCTCTCCTCAGGTGGCCCCTCACCTGGGACCCAGGCAAGCAGCAGCAGAGCCCACAGCAGCCACGCAGCCTGGTGCCACAGACTCATCTCCTCCACACAGACGTGCCTGGCGGCTCCGGCCCCTTCACGGAGGAGGGTCAGGTCTCCAAGGTTTCCACTTCTGCTTTTCTTCGTGCCCGCTGCTTCCTTGTTCGTTTTGTTAGGTTCTGTTCCTAGGGCTGGTCAGAGAATGAAGGGCACAGAGAGCACAGCCACCGGGGACAGGGATCGGCTGAGAGCCCCCCCCCGGAACCATGCCCCCTCCTACCTATCCCAGTGGTGCCAAAGATGCCACAGATACTTCCAGAAGTGAGACCCCTGCTCGCCCACAGTGCCCCAGACCTGAGACACCCCTTCCATCACACCCCCAAGAGCACAAGGCCGGGTTTCCTTCCAGCTGGGCTCAGAAATTCCTCCTGTTTCCTTGAGGTCCAGGTGAGCACCCAGTGGGGAGGAGTCAGGGCCAGCATCCTTCTCCAGCCCTGGTGAGGCCACGCCAGGGAGCTCCCCTTCCGTGAGCCCTCAGCTCAAGGCCCAGACCCTTAAGCTGGCACAGTGACCTCAGAGTCCTTGAATGGCTCTTAGTCTTAGAAACGTGTCCTCTGGCTGTGACCTTCCTTCCTCTGCAGCCTCTACTGGTCGCAGCTCAGGGCGGGGCACAGAGTGGGCACTCAGCAAGCTTTCAGGGACCCCTCCTTCCCTGATGCACATGGAATTCAGACCCTAAATGCACACACGCACATTACCTGTGACAAGTGCCCTCAACTTGCACAGAATGGCCACGCGAACATAGGAAACCAATCCTAATGTGTGACATGTCATCAGATAGCCTGCAGTTAGTTATTCACTGAGTGCCACCCATAGGGAGCCCTGTGCTAGGTCCGCAATCCCCAGAATGCCCTTCCCTCTCTGCTCCTTTGGGGATTTTCACTTTCCTCCTCCCTTCTGGCCACAGGAGCACTTTCCCCGGGAAACTACAAGGAACCAAGAAGACTTGCCCATTCTCCTCTGGAAGGTTCCAAGCACAGAGTTTGATGGGCATCAGAAGAATATCTATGGCAATGCAGTCATAGATTAGCTAAAGCTCATGAAGATCCAAGATCAAGATCTTGAACTGATCTTGATCTTGATCCTGAAAATGTAGGAGAGGCATACTTGGTGGCTTACTTGGTCTAGTAACTATAAAGTGTCTCCAAAAATCCCCATTTTCCAATTCAACCACTGAAAGACACTGCCACCATCTTGAATGTCAAGGTTAAGAGGGGGACACTCCAGACTGAGAAGCAGGAGGCTAGGATCTCCTGTGGCTTGTCCGCTCAGCGCTGGTATAACCGACGGTAAAATCTGTGTCTCCTGCAAAACGCCAATGATCACGGCTAATCTGTGGGAATAAACAGCATAATAATTATAAAAATACTCAAAGGTGAGGTAGTAATGTTCTTAGGTCAGTTTTTTCCTCCGAAGGAATATATCTTTAAAGAAAAGCAATAGGAGGGTTCCTGGGTGGCTCAGTCAGTTAAGTGTCCGACTTCAGCTCAGGTCATGATCTCACGGTTCATGGGTTCAAGCCCCACGTCGGGCTCTGTGCTGACAGCTCAGAGCCTGGATCCTGGTTTGGATTCTGTGTCTCCCTCTCCCTCTGCCCCCTCCCCCACTCACACTCTCTCTCTCTCTCAAAAATAAATAAAAACATGTTTAACAGTTTTTAAAGAAAGGGAGTAGGAAGATAGGACTCAATAGGGAGATGTATGCTTCACAAATAAGCTATGGGGTGTGATTCTTCTGAGGGGCACAGAGAAACATCTGGGCCACTGAAGAGGAAGGGCAAGGGCCTCGATCTCCACCACAACCACCCTGCTGGCCCCAACCTGTCCACAAACGCCAGGGAAGAAATGAAATGATGCAACCTCGCCATGTGATATCAGAAAATTAGGGAAGTGACACCTTCCCCACCGCTCCCTGACAACCATGAGCAGACATGATTTAGGGGAAGACCAAGCCTGAGAGCCGGGGCCTGAGCCTGCACTTTCCCAGGTGGAGACCAGCAACTGTGGAACTTCTCATCAGCTTCAGAGCCTCTCCCCAGTGTGGACACACACACTCCGAGGCCAGTGGGGACAGGGGTGGACACTCTCTGGGCAGACACAGCAGCAGCTGCCTCCGCAGTGAGTCCTGTAAACAACAGGGGCCCCAGGAAAGCTGTGGGGCCGTTCGGCAGAACTTCCCTTTCTAAGGGAGCACAATCTCAGAGCCGCCCTCTCCCTTGGGCGGTCAGTGGTTCCCATCATTCTGCCTCTTCCTCTCCAGAGCTCAAGGCCCACGGGGGTCTCTGGGAGCCCCTCACCCACTGCAGGAGCCCCTCACCCACAGCAGGAGCCCCTCAAGAGTGGCCAATGGGCCAAGAGGCTGGACACCGAGGGCTGCACAGCAGGAAGTGGCCGCATGACTGGCTGGCAGTAGGAGAGAAGATTACAGTTGGGTGAGCCTGGGGTGAGAGGAGAGAAGGAAACCAGCACCTACTATGGGACCAGCACTTTGTCTCCAGGGCGTTAATGTCTTCACGATCCCAAGGCAAACAGAAAACTGTGCATGAGAGGCAGTGGGGGCGGGGCGGCCAGGAAGGAGGATGAAGCAAAGGAAGCATCTGGTTTCCCAATCCAGCCCTGCCCGCCTCTCCCTGGCCTCCCCAGGACTGCCCACACCCCAGCCTCCTCCTGCCCATCTCGGGGGAAGCTACTCCAGCATGGCCAGACCCTCCAGGGTCCCAGGCAGCTTGACCAACCCATATTCCAGCGAATTCCACAGTCTCAGGGCCACAGTCCCCAACCAGCTGGTCGTGGCCCGTAACACGCTCTCTCGCTTGGCCCTGGGCACGCTGTGGTCTCGATTGAGCAGAAATCGTGGGCAAGCAGATGAGTGTCAGTCCCGGCCAGAGGCCAGAAAGTGCCCTCTGTTCCCCAGGGGGCTTCCTGGCCACCAAGCCCCTGCTGTGTGCCGGTCCTGTCCCTCCTCACAGGTGCCTGGACCCGCAGAGAATGTCTGCCCTCAGCAAAGGTCTTGCGGAGTTCATTGGGAGCATCTGTCTGGGGACTCCTTCCGGCTCTACCCGCAGGGCAGCCCCAGGGCTCCTCAAAGTCCCATCATAGGGACAGGAGCATCAGCAGCGGGAGGGGCGTGGGGGACTCTTCAAGGTCATTCATTCATCTTCAACCTCTTCCATCATTCAAGGCTGCAGTCAAGTCTTCCCCTCAGAGGACATCCCTGCCTCCTCCAGGCCCCTCTGGGCTCCCTCCTACGTCCCTGTGTCCCCCGCAAAGCCTGGTTCTGTGTTTGCTCACCCACGCTGGGGTGACATTGAGCGCCTCCCTTCTCGTGGTAAGACTCCATGAAAGCAGGGCCCCCATGGGGCCCCCACAGCCCCAGGCTCACGTGACCACCATGCTGCCCAGGGAAGGGAAACCAGAACTGGGGACAGGTAACAGGGAAGCCAGGGCGTGGGGCTAGAGCTTAAAACGGGGTGAGCATGCGAACACCCATCCAACTGAGCCCTCAAGACTTGTGCTCTTACCCTGAACCGCCGCTCAACAGAAACTAAGTCCAAGCAGAGACTGTCAGCCTCCATACCAGGGAAGGTAGGGGCCGCGTCCAGGGCTCCATGACCATCCTCTCCCGACCCCCCAGGGACACACAAAGCGGGCAGGTGGCTAAGGGACAGCCTCCCCCAGCACTGGCCTCCTGTGTTCTCCTGAGTCACAGCTGATAATCTGGGAGGTGGGTGAAGGGAGCCAGCCAGAGGGCCCCTGACTGTGACACGTGGGCTAGCATGGCGGGCAGGTCTGGCTTCGGTGTCCCGGTCCTGAGCTGGATTTCAGCTTCCGGTGTGTCCTCGGTCAGTCAGCTTTCCCTTCTGTGAAATGGGAACAGTACTGCCCGCCCTGCCCCCCCTCACGGGAAACTCACAATGACTGCAGAGACGTGAATGTCCATCACTTAGGCTGCTGTTTACTGAGCTCATGCCCTGAAATGTGTTCGCCTCTGCCTCTCACACCCAGAAAGATAACTTACCTGCAACAAGCCCAACCTCTGTGGGCCATGCCATGCCTCTCGAGTGGGTGACTTCTCAGGGCAGGGGGGGTAGTGGGTTCTAGAAGGCAGTGGAGGGCACCCAACTGCTGACCCAGGAGTGTGATGGGGAAGAGGATGTTGGGCTCCTGAGTGCTCATTCCCCTGCCCGCCCCCATCACCACCTTCTGCTTCCTCCTCCTTCCTCACCCCAGGGCAGCCTTAAGCCTCTTTCCTTGTAGAACGACATCAAACAAACAGTCCTGTGGGCTCTTGGCCCTGCACTGATAGGGGGTGGGTGGGGGTGGGATGAGCCAGCAAGACGTCCATTCAGAAACTCCTAAAATTGGCTTCAGGGGGGCACATTTGGCCTCGAGCTTGAATATGTGAGTGTCTGGCACTCTGGAAATAACCCCCAACTCAGGAAGGTCAGGAGCTTCCTCAAACACGCACACACACATCCCTGTAACCACCTGACTGCTCCCTTCCTGCCCCGCTTATCTGTCCCAGTCACACAGCAGCCTCCCCACAGACATTTCCAGAAGCTGGTAGAATGTGTGTGTTTCAAAGGGCCACTTCAGGCCAGCCCAGAAGGTCACCCGCGGCACTTTGCTGTGGGTGAGCCCGAGCTGTATATGCGGCCGCTTCTGTTCCAAGGCAGCTGGTGAGTATTACACGAGCCGCCCATCAGCAGGGGTGAAGCCAGATGCATTGCCTCAATTTGCCTGAGTCTGGGGTGTCCTTTTTAATTTCTTTCCGGTTTTCTGTGCCTCCCTGAGATCCAGAAAGGTCTGGCTATTTCCATTAACTGAGTCGCTTAGAATATTACAAAATGAAGAGAGTCGGAAAGAGGATTAAAGAAAATTAAAGCATTTAACAAATCAAGGTTCTTGTCATGCAGCATGCGCATGTGGGCGTGCACACGTGCACACACACACACACACACACACACAGCAAGAAGTTGAACTGTTCCTCAGACAGTTATGACGTTTATAAAAATACACACTCATGGTGTGGGCTGGCAGTGGGACCCAGGTGCAGAGCAATGGGAAGGACATCTTTTCTCCTTCCCAGTAGGGGATGTCCCATAAACTCTGTAGCTTTAAGAACCAACTCACTTAGCTGAGAGAGCATAAGAGAGCTTGTGTTCTGCTTCGGGTGAACCCCACTTCCCTCCCTCTCCCTCTGTCTCTCTGTTTTTGCTCACTTGTGCCCTCTCTCTCTCAAAAAAAAAAAAAAAAAAGGAAGAAGAAGAAGAATTGACCATATAGACTTCTGGGGCGCCTGGGTGGCTCAGTCAGTTGAGCATCCAACTTTGGCTCAGGTCATGATCTGCAGTTTGTAGGTCAAGCCCCATGTGGGTCTTTCCACTGAAAGCATGAAGCCTGCTTCCGGTTCTCTGTCTCCCTCTCTTTCTGCCCTTCTCACACATGCTCTTTCTCTCCGTCTCTCAAAAATGAGTAAACATTTTAAAAATTTGTTTAAAAAAAGAACCAACTCACTTAGAAATAATGTCAATCTTAAGTTTGAAGAAATGCTCTAATAAAATTGGGTTCTGGTAATGGTTACACAACTGTAAATTCGCTAGTAATTATTGAAGCACACATATAAAATGAGTAAATGTTACGGCATGATACCTAAATTTTTAAAAAATAAATTTGGGGGCACCTGGGTGCCTTAGTCGGTTAAGCGTCCGACTTTCGCTTAGGTCATGATCTCGCGGTTCGTGGGTTCGAGCCCCGCGTCGGGCTCTGTGCTGACTGCCAGCTCAGAGCCTGGAGCCTGTTTCAGAGTCTGTGACTCCCTCTCTCTCTGACCCTCCCCTGCTCACACTGTCTCTCTCTCTCCTAGAAATAAATAAAACATTTTTAAAAAAATAAAAAATAAAAAAATAAATTTGAAGCCCGTGGTGGATATGAGCCCACAGACCTTCTCCCCACCGCTTCCCCACCGCCATCTTGATCTCTGTATGTCCTTCTTGATTTTTCATTCCCTCATCAGCCCCAGTCTGCCTCAGATCCTTCCTAGCACTGATCAAAGGTTAGTATTTCAGAGTTGGCTCCCTCCTTCCTGTAAAGTGAAAGGAAACAGGGAAGGCCGTGAATGAACCAAGTACCAAAGTAGCTAAAAACTTCCAGAAGAAGGAATGGGTGTCTCTACCTCTCCCAGGAATTAAGCGCAGTAGTGGAGGGGCCGCTTGTCAGCAGTGCTGAAGGCAGGATCCACTGCCCTGGCCTGGCCTGGCCTCTGGTGTGCCCAACTCATTCCACTGCACCCTGAATTCCAGCACCTTGCACGCTCCCACTCCTGACTGCCCCCCCGCCCCCGACTGCACCTTGGTTCCATCCCGATCCGTCCCTGCCTGTCTGTTCCATCTCTGGTTGGCCCCTGGGGACCCATGAGGGCCCTAGAGAATGGGGTGGTGCAGGGACCGCACAGAAGAGGGCTGGGGTAGCCTTCGAGCAAGCAGGCTGTTGGACCAGGGAAGTCCAACAGTCTTGGTCCTAATCCCCAAGGTGGCCGGGGCCAGGGAATACAAATCAGGCGGCGGGTCCCAGCAGGCCAGAAGCAGTGCCGTCTGCTTCCAAAAGAGAAGTCGCGCTCCCTAGGCGGCCTGTAAATTCAGAACCGACCGGCCGTGAGCAGCCCTTATCGCCACCTGTCGGTGGTTGTCGGAACTGCCGGCTTTCTTGGGCGAATAACGTTCCCATCTCCGTGAGCCAGGAAGCGGAGAGGCTTCCGAACCCACGTCCAGGTGTGTGGCATTGATCCTTCCAGACCCTCCAGCCAACAGACCAGGAGCAAGGGGAAGGCTCCAGCCCCTTGGAAAGAAAGTGTGGGGGCTTCTGAGAGGCAGGGGGCCCCTCTGTGGTGGAGAAGGAATAGGGGAAGGGAGGACGAGGAGAAGTATGGAGAAGGGAACAGACAGAGAGCCCAGCTCTCAGACCAGGCTGCCCAGGAGGGCTGGGGGACGCTGGAGCTCAGGCTCTGGGGTCTCCGGGCGCCTGGTTCCCAGCCAGTGAGACCCAGGGGACGCTCAGATGCCGACCAGATAGTCAGCTGAGGCCTACCTGGCCCTGCCCAGCTGCCTGTTAGGTTGAGCAAGCTCTTGGCTCCATTTCTTGCCTCCGCTGGACTGTTATAGAAGACGGGCAGGGCTGAGGCTGCAGGTGGGGGAGGGCAGCAGCCTCACCTCTGCGACTGAGAAGGCAGGGGCAGGGAAACGCATCAACCTCCCTGCCCTCTACCTTAAAGCTCTGGGGCTAAGGCCCGTGCACCCCAAGACTCCCCGCTGACAGGAACTCCTTTCTGAATGTGTGTTTTGGCCACAGTTGGAGAAGAGACCGAAGGATGAGACCTTCAATGCTGCGGAGTTTCCAGCTCTAGAAGATAGGAGACTCGGCTTTGGTGGTGGGTGGCCTCAGGGGTCCGAGTGCACAAGCCTGTCTGTGCAGGGAGGGGACGGATATGGACAGCACAGCACTCAGGGCCCCATGGTTGAAGCAGAAAGAGGTGTAATCCTGAGACAGCTTTCCAGTCCTATGGACCGCACTGGTTTATGCAAAAGCTGGCCGGGGTTCTCAACCGTGGGTGAAAACATCAGACTCACCTTGGGGAGCTTTTGAAAAAAATACCCATGCCCACGCCACCTTTCCAGTCTCCTTCCCCTTTTCCCTCCCCAAGTGCACCCTGAGGTTCTGACTCTGTTGATTTGGGGGAGCCGTGGGACTGCCCACCTGCCCTGAGGAAGACAGAGGAGGCAGGAGGCAGGATGCTGTAGGAGAGAGCAAGGAGGTTCACGACAGACCCCTGGACATGCCCAGGAGTGGAAGAAGGGCACAGGCGGCAGCATTTGATTTCAGAGAGCCACTCTCTAACCCCTGGATCACCAAAACTCTCTCCACAGACAGAGGGCATTTGCACAGCGGAACTCGACATAACAAAGCCCAAGGCTGGCGGATCCGGTGTTCCAGCCCCAACCCTTCCTCGGGATCAGATCCACAAAGCTGGCTCTGAAAGAGAATGGATGCTGACCGACAGAGATGACGAGCAAGGACTCTGGGTCTCACAGCCTGACTTTGAATCTCAGTCCTGACACTGACAAACTGTGTGATCTTAGCTGAGGTATTAACCTCCCTGAGCCTCAGCTTGTCCACTTGTATGTAAGATGGGGATAATATGATGGCACTACTCCCCAGTGTCTGCGCTCCATCAAGTTTTGAGGTTGTTGTCTACGCTGGCTTTATCACATCATGGCCATCCTGCCGTGTTTGGGGGGAGGTGGGGAGGGGAGTGACTTGAGCCACAGCCTATGCCTCTTCCTTAGTATCCAAAGTCAACAGAATGGTCTCCCTGGTCCTCACTCTTCTACATGACAGCTCAGACTTCTTTCAACCCTTCTTTTCTAGACTCTTCTTTCCCCGTTGCCTTGGGTGTCCTCTTCTCATCTGCCCCTCATTGTGCTAGGACAGCCATATCCTAGGCTGTCCTAGTAGGCCAACCCCAGGCCCACGTGACCTCACCCTTGAATGGGCTGCCTAGAACCAGAGGGCTAGGGCATGTCCCTCCAGGTTGACTGCTCCAGCCAAGATCTGAGCCACCACCATGCTTCTGAATCCACCAGGGGGCGCTCTATGTCCAGGCACTGTTTATTGGTTTATTTGATAACCAATGACTACCTATATTGTGCCAAGCGCTGGTCTGGGAGATGGGGACAAGAAGATAAAACTATGACAATTCTCCTTTCTGGGAAGTTCAGAGTGTGATTGGTAGCACATAAAAAAAGACAGGAAACAAAGGATTATTTTAAAAGGTAGAAGTGATACTCGAGTCAAGGCAAAAATCCCAGTGGCATGGGTGCGAAAGGGCCTCTCCCTTCTATCAGACACAGGAAATGGTGCGGACAAGTGGCCTGGGGGGTCCTGGATCCCAGCCCTGAGACCCTGCCCGCATCAGTCAGTCCCATTTGATTTCTGTCCTCCAAGAATTCTGGGAGGAGGATGAAGAGTCCTTGAAAATTCTAGAAGGATGTCTGGCCTGACCCCAAAGAGAGCCTCAGTCCTTGTTACAACAGGCCTTAGGTCATTTGATTCTTCCCCTTTCTACCTCACACACCCTGCCCCCAAGGCAGTCCCCAAAGGGTGATGAGATGATTGGAAGCTTCCTGCACTGTGGGCCAGTCACCCAGCTGCCCTGAAGCTCCCAAACAGCCTTCACAGGACCCTCTGGGGAGTCAGGAGTGGGGACAGTATATAGCTTATCTGGGTCTTCACCGCACGGCCCCGGATTTGGCTGTCACAGCCACTGGGGTCCCAGTTAGGAACACAGATTCCTGGGGCTCACCTCAGACCTCCTGCGCCCAGATTCTCCGGGGATGGGACTGGGAATCTGTCATTTCAACAAGCTGCCCAAGATGATACCTACAATCAAACAAGATTAGGAAGCTTCACTGTGCAGAACTGGGGATGCTCGGGATTCTACTTGTGCTCAGAGGCGGTGGATAGGCTAGGCCAGATGAGAGCAGGACAGGACTCTGCCTTACACTTCCCAGCCAACTACATAATATCTGCTGAATGACATGAGCCCCAGTGCAAGTGGACTTAAAGAACTCTCTGGTACGTATGTGTGCCGGGCATGGAGAAGCTGTACGCTTCCCCCAGACAGCCTCTGGAGTTCCCTTGGGCTCCTGGAGGTCGGGGATGTGTCCCATCCAGAAAAAGGACCTTGGAGTCCTGGTGAAGAGTTCCCTGCTGCACTCAATGTGTCTCTACATGCTTGAGCATTAGAAGTATTTGTTAAAGCCTCGTGTGAGCGACAGAATGATATCTAATGGTTGTGTCAGTCCAGATCCTCTCAAAGCTGTGTTAAGAAAAGTTCAGGGAAGGGGCGCCTGGGTGGCTTAGTCGGTTAAGCGTCCGACTTTCGCTTAGGTCATGATCTCGCGGTTCGTAGGTTCGAGCCCCGCGTCGGGCTCTGTGCTGACTGCAGGCTCAGAGCCTGGAGCCTGTTTCGGTCTGTGACTCCCTCTCTCTCTGACCCTCCCCTGCTCACACTGTCTCTCTCTCTCCTAGAAATAAATTTAAAAAATTAAAAAAAAAAAAGAAAAAAGAAAAGTTCAGGGAAATTTTTGAATGAAAGAAAGAAAGGAAGGAAGGAAGAATGGAAGAAGGGAGGGAGGAAGGAAGAGAGGAGGGGGAGGGGAGGGGAACGGGAAGGAAAGGAAGAAAGGAACGGGAAGGAAAGGAAGAAAGGAAGGAAGGAAGGGATGCCTGGGTGCCTCAGTCAGTTGAGCTTCCAACTCTTGGTTTTGGCTCAGGTCATGATCTTGTGGTTTCGTGAGTTTGAGCCCCTCAGGCTCTGGGCTGGCAGCATGGAGCCTGCTTGGGATTCTCTCTCTCTCCCTCTTTCTCTGTCCCTCCCCAACTTGCACCCTCTCTCTCTCTCAAAATAGATAAACTTAAAAAATTTTTTTTTAATTTAACATTAAAAAAAAAAAAGAAGAAGAAAGGAATGGTCAGGGCACTCCTGCGTAGTTCAGTCAGTTAAACAGCCAACTCTTGATTTCAGCTCAGGTCATGATCTCACAGTTCATGAGTTTGAGCCCTGTGTCTGGCTCTGTGCTTGGGATTCAATCTCTCCTTCTCTCTCTACCTCTCCCCCACTCACATGTGCTCTGTCTGTCTCTCTTTCTCTCAAAATAAATAATTTTTTAAAAATTAAAAAAATAGGGCCACCTGGGTGGCTCAGTCGGTTAAGCATCCAACTCCGGCTCAGGTCATGATCTCACAGGTCGTGGCTTCAAGCCCCGCAACGGGCTCTGTGCTGACAGCTCAGAGCCTGGAACCTGCTTCTGATTCTGTGTCTCCCTCTCTCTCTGACCCTCCCCTGCTCACGCTCTCTCTCTCTCTCAAATAAAAAAATAAAAATAAATTAAAAATAAAAATAAAAAAATAGTTACTGTACAGGACAGGATAGCTCAGGCCACCTTTGTGTCACGGATGAGGTAGTGACCGGCAGCATCCCTGTTTACAGCCGGGCAGGCCCGTGTCATGGCAGACTGTGGGTTGGGAGGGAGGAGGGACTGGGAGACCCCAGTGAGGGAGAAGTGAGCCCCAGGAGAGAAGGTAGAAATGAAGAGGCTAGGGCCTCTCTAAGGATCAAGATTTAAAATCTGCACACAGAGGAAGCTCCTAAAGGAACGAATGACCCTCAGAATGATAAACCCCAGGACTTCTAGGATTAGTGTCAAGATTCCTCCAAGAAGTGCTGAGTCTGTCCCCAGGTTCCCACCTCCCGGCCAGATGAAGGGTGGCCAGAAAACCTTCCCTGATCATAGTTAGGACATCCGAGGCAGGGTGGTCATCTTAAAGGGCATTTCCTCAGCACCCAATTCCTTGTACCCAGGAATTCCTGGGTGGAGGACCTCCTAGGGTGGGGGACCTCCCTCCTGCCCTGCAAGGCTGAACTTCCTTGAGGACCATGATCAGCCAGAAACCTGTCAGAAGGACTAGCTGTCCCTTAGGCCCTCCAGTGGGAGCACGACACTGCAGTCAGATGTTACCTCTGGTTCCTGTGTCCTAGGAAGATGGGATTCTCCAGAGTCCTCCCAGGTGACCTTGGGCCCGGACCAGCTGGTGCTGCTCACTCCCGGGTGGCTGACACAGTAGCGTCCCTGTGACCCGAGGTGGGCAGATGCCCGTGGCTTTTATGGCTTCCCTAGGGGGCAACTGTGGGCTCATCGTTGGCATCCAATCACAGCTCTCTTGCCTCATCCGGGATGCGGAGGGGGCAGATTCTTTTATTGAAACATGGAAGACAAGGTGGCACACTGTCTAAAGAGAGGGACTTCACTCTTCCCGTTAGCTCACTGTCCACCCGCCCTTGACCCAGATCTGTAGTCCATATCTGGGAAGGGGACACACAGATCTCAGTGTTCTTGGCCTATGGACAACAGATAATTGTCTCCACTTATTGATGCCATCTGCTCTCCTAGACGAGGGAAAGAATCTCAACATGGTGCCAGGGAGACCCGGCCCCCATGTGGGGGTATCCCTTCGCCTGCCCAAGAGAACCAAGACTGCATGTGTGAAGGATACACTCCGAAGCCTCTCCCCAGGGCCTGCTGTGTTCCTCAAGTGGCCTTGGTTACTGTCTGTGCCCTTGGGGCCACTCCCTTCCCACCTCGCCCAAAAACCCCAGGGTGTTAGGGGCCGAACTCCCTCCCCACCCCATTCCCTATGGTGAAGTCCTAGTACCTCAGAATGGGACCTGATTTGGAGATGGGAATCATTACAGAAATAATCAAGTGAGGTCATCAGGGTAGAACTTAATCCAATATGACTGGTGTCCTTATAAAAAGGGGACATTTGAACACAGAGACACAGAGGAAAGACGGCATGAAGAGCCACAGGGACAAGACGGCCATCTGCAAGCCCAGGAGAGATGCCTGCATGGATCTTTCCCTTGGTGGGGCTTGGAAAGACCCAACTCTGCCGACACCTTGATTTAAGACCTCCAGAGTCCGGAACTGAGATGACAGAACACATTTCTGCTGTGGGAGCCACTCGGTCTGTGGTGCTTTGTTAGATGGCCTGTACAAATACGCCAGGCTCCCTGCTCACCGGTCCCCAAGGGGAAGGGAATTTCTGAGGACTCAGACTCTCCCCTCTTGACTTCCATGACCATGACCAAGGGAGGGACGTTCATCCAGCTCAGGCCGCCCCCTCCGCTCCTCTCTGCAATCTGAGACACAGCCTCTCCCAGGTGAGCCCCCATCCCCCAACACGGGTACCCTGACACTTTCACGTACATGGGGTGGCTTTGTCCTTGCAGCCTGAGAACACTGATATGGGAAAGTAGCTGCAGAATCACGCAGAGAGTGGGCGCCTCCTCCCAGAGATTCCTGGGGCAGGCATGTTGCTGAAGCGATCCGGGAGGTAAGGTTCACAGATCCGAGGAGGAGGAGGAAGAATTGTGTGCCAGAGTTCAAGGTGGGACTTTATGTCGGTGAGAATGATGGCAGGGAGCAGCCTTTAATAAATATTGAGGAAGCACTGATGAGCGAATGAATGAATGGGTCAAATATCATCCCCATGTCTGTATTCTCGGCAAATCTCACTCAGCCTTCTCAGAACTGCAGCTATTTAGTAAGGCTAGGGTGGGGCGTGGGCGGCTCCCATGCACCTACCTGCCAGGAGCACACTCTGCCTTACTGGGCCCTCCCTCTGCAACCTCCTCAAAAGTCCTCCCAAGGGGAGAATGCTCTGGAAAAAAAAAGAGGCAGGGTAAAAGCTGCCTATCTTTCTTGGAGGGTGAGGCGTGAGAGGTGCAGCCAAGGGCTGCTGAGTCCTGGCCTTTGTGAAGGGTGGGCAGTGTCCATACCGGTGGATGGGGTCTGGGCGGGGGAAGTGAGGGAGTGCTACAGGGTGAGCGCACCTTGGGCTTCCTTTCCTTTTTTCAGACCAATTTTCTAAAATATGCAATTTATTTAAAAAATGCAATTTATTTTCATGGAGAAGGAAAGAGGAAGAGGTAGGAGGAAGGGATAGATGGAGGAAACAGTAAAACATCTTCCTGACCTTCATGTGCGGGGCCCCAGGACCCACCCCCTCCACTTTGTACTGTTATAGTGCCTTGTAACATTTTGTTTTGTTTTAAAGTTTATTTATTTTGAGACAGAGAGAGAGAGAGAGACAGAACACAAGCAAGGGAGGGACAGAGAGAGAGGGAGAGAGAGAGAATCCCAAGCAGGCTCTGCGCTGTGAGCACACATGTGAGCACCCATCCTGGGGCTGAATCTCATGAATCGTGAGATCATGCCCTGAGCCGAAACCAAGAGTCGGACCCTCAACCAACAGAGCCACCCAGGTGCCCCTGACTCTTTGTGCAAATACAGGTAAATATGAAAATCCAAGGGGAGAGGGCATTGTGAAAACCTTCCCTTTTACGTACGGGATTGGAGTCTTTTGGAACTTCTGCTTTGCCTGGGGGGAGGGGGGAGTAGATGCTGGTATCTGATGCCAACGTCTTGATGTTGAGGTCATCTTGATGACCACCCCCAGCACAGCCCTGGTTAAGGAATGGATGGAATCTTCTCCCGCTGGGACGGATTCCTTTTTGTCCTTCTGCAAAACCCTGCTCCCCTACCTGCTCCCCCCACCTCCATGTGTGTGCACGTGCATGCTTGTGTGTGTGTGTGTGTGTAAGTGCCTGGTTTTTGCTTCCTCTGTGGAAAGAGAGACTGAGCCTTGCCACATCGGGTCAGCCCCAAGGGGTCCACATCTGAACCCCAGCTGACCAGGATGCTTCCCTAACCCTCAGACCTGACAGCCCCTGGGCTCGGTGGCCAGGGGCCACCCACTGCGCCTCGTCCCCCACGTCCCCCACCTCCTCTCCGTGAATCCCTGAGGCTGCCTGATGGACACGGGCATACTGTCTCTTTCTGGTGCCCAAGTACAGACTGCTCCAGACACGTGAGTTTCTCTGTCCTGGGTCTCCGCTCAGCACTCACATCAGGGCAGGAGCCCAGAAGGTGTTTGCACAGTGAGAGGAGCTGGCTGGTCACCCAAATGTGGTCAGGCTAGAGGTCACAGTCCCTAGGTTGGCCCGAGGCATCTGTAAACCTGCCTGGAGAAGGGGATTCAGGAAGTCCGTCCCAGCGTCCTGGCTGGCAGGAGCCTTGAGTTCCGGACCCCGTGCCTTGTGGGGAGCAGACTTCATGGCCACTGGAACGCCCCAGAGGAGTGTTTTTCAGCCCAGGGCAGTCTGCCCCCAGGTGACGCTGGGCAATGTCTGGGGACAGTTTTGGTTGTCACAACTGGGGCGGGGATACTGAGTATCTGGTGGGCGGGGGGCTAGGTCTGCTCAGCAACCTACAATGCACAGGGCGGCACCCACCGCAAAGAATGATCCGGACCCAATGTCCGTGGTTTGAGGCGGAGAAACTTCTGGAGGCGGACCCAAGGCAGTGACGGGACTCTCTGTGCCCGGGGCTCCACTGCACCCTCCCAAGCAAAGGTAATGAGCCTAGCGGTCCTCCCGGAGGGGGTTCCTCCTCTTGGGGACAAAGACCTACTTGCCTGGGCCCAGGCTTTGTGCAGGGCCCAGAGGCACCGGATGAACGCTGCAGGTACTGGCCTGGGTCTGGGGCTTAAGAGCCTGGGAGGGCACAGGGAAAAGGTCACAAAGGACTGCAGTCACCGGAGGGGGTGCGGAGCGGAAGCGGAGGCTCTGGGCCAGGCCCCCTGGCGGGGGAGGGACCAGCGCGACCGCCCACCCCCAGCTAGCGGCGGCANCCCGCGAGAGTGACGTCAGAGCCCCGAGTCGGTCCCCACCCCCACGTCCCGGCACGCCAGGTGCGCGGGGGAACTGTGGGTTGGGTGCGGAGGCTGCGGGCTGGTCTCCGGAGCCCGCGCCTTGCACGCCGCGCCCCAAGCCCCGGAGGGCAGGGCCGCCGCAGGAGCGCTCGGCCAACGACTCCCTAAAACCTTTGCTGGCGCCGTCGGATGCTGAGGCTGACGTCTTTGTGCTCGCTCTGTGCGAACCCCTGGCTTGGAGGGGCCTGGGGAGCGAGCGGAGAGCCACTGGGATTCGGCCCCCCGCATCTCTGTTCCAGGAACAGCCCTGCGTGCACCCAGTTCTGCGCTAGACCTTGAGGCCGCGAAGGCGCGCCCTCAGCACAGCGTGTGTTTGGGGGTCCCCTCTCAAACTGCTGGAGGCCCCAATCCCATGGCTTAAGCAGAGCTGGAGGCTCTGGGTCCGTTTTACAGATGAGGAAAGCGAGGCAGTCAGAGGAGCTAGTAAGAACTAGTCTTACCTGAGGAGCATGGAGCCCTGTTGGGGGAGTGGGGGTGGGGGCGCTGGTGGAAGCGTGATCCACCTGCTGAATGCCAACCCGTATGGATCCAGGAAGGAGCCCACTGTCACCACGTCCACTTCAGCCCCTGGGTCTGACTTGGCAAAGGAGGAGTTAGGCTCTGAGCCCCCAGAGGCCAGGGCTCAGATCTTGCTTATGTCCCCGGAGTAAGAAGGAGCTCGATAAACATTTGCTGTCGACTGAAAGCAGTTCAATTCTCTCCTCTTCAACGTGGTTTCTTGACTTCCTGTGCTCCAGGTGACCCTCAGAACACCTTGATTGTCAACGGCTACCAGTAGGGGTCTGTCCTTCTCCTTAGCATCCCCTTGCAGTCCTAGCAACCTGCTGTCCCACCCTCTCTGGGGACCTGGTGCAGAGGGGACAGCAGAGAAAAGTGGACCCTCCGGACGACAGCATTCAGTGACTCTGGCCTAGGAACCAGTGTGTCTGACCAGCAAATACTAGACAGCTAGCTCCTGGAGGCTCTGCCTTGGCTGTGACTCTCACAGAATGACCTTGAGGAGCGAGAACACTAAAAACCAACTCAGGGTATTCACACTTCCATCTCACACGTGAGGAAACGGAGCAGCCCAAGGTCACACAGCTAGTTAAGCAAGAGATGGGATCCCAACCCAGAGCGGTGTGATACCTGGGTCATGCTCTTTGAAGAACTGCCTCCTGCTGACAGGGCAGCTGGTTTCTGGTCCTCATTTCCTTCCCGGCACCTCTGTCATTCACCCACACCGCACAGAGGGCCCCACCACCCCAGCCTCCACCCATCCGTATCCCTTCTTCAAGGAGACGGAGATCAGAACCACGCCCTGAGCCCAAGGATGAGGATGAGGTCAGAGCATTACCCTGCTGGTACAGATACTCAATAATTCATGTGGCTGCTGTGAAGTGGGGGCTGCAGCTTCCGGGAGGGCCCAGGAGGCACACAGCAGACCGGAAACAAAATCTGGTCTCTTGCACCTGAGCCTGATCTCCACAGACTCCATGGGGCTAGAGGAAGTGCTAGGTTTGGTGAGAACGGGTTGGAGGATCTGACCCCAGGCAAGTCACTTCACTTTTTTCTGTTTCTTACTCTTAGTGAGGTGTGAACAATTACAGGGAGCCAGTGCAAACTGGAATATGCTGGATACGGCGCTTGGCAGGTCCTCATGGGAGGTACTGATCGTCACCTGGCCCTGTCTGCTTTCCCAGGAGCACAGAATTTCATTCAGCGGTGGCCTCCAGCACACCAGGCTGCCCCAGGACTATGAGACAGGCTGTCCTCTGTCGCCCCTTCCCTACATTCCCAGACCTGGTGGGGGTGGGGGTGGGGGCAGAGCATGCATTTCGGCTGTTTTTGGGAGGCTCAGGTTCGTCCCTTAGAATAAATCCCCAACCAAGAAAAAGTTCGTTGGAATCAAACAGCCTCAGTTGGTCTAGAAAGCAAAGAGACTAGGTTAAAAATATGTATTATTAAATCCCAGAAAAATTCTCAACGAACACTCAGGGTCTCTGTGGTTGTAATTCCTCACAAGAGGATGAGGTCATTTGATTGAGCAGTGAGGGTCCAAACTACTCTGCTTCGAGCTGACTGGCTGGACGGTGTGCAATTTACCACAATGTTGGTCTGATATCACCGGCAACAGGTTCTAGGCTCTTCTAGTTGTTTTTCCATTCCAGGCTCATTTGTGATGTAGCTGGCCCACTTGGGGGAAGGCACGTGCTTCCTAAAAACACACCTATCATCTCCACATGGCCAAGGACTGGAGGGAACAGGGCCACTGGGTATCCCCAGGCCAGGGTGGCCTGCGTCTTTCTGGAGCCCATCTTCCCACGCCTATGCACGGATCCCCGGAGGACTCAGGCTGTGAACAAACCCACATTCACTGCAGGCTGCTCTTCAGGGCCGCCTGGTGGGGCCACGACTCACAAGAGAGTATCACTTTGAAAAGCAAAGACAGTGCCTTTATTCACTGTAAGGGATCTTGGGGCCGCTAACCTAGATCAAGAGAAGCCTGAGGTGCACAGAGCCCCCCCTTCCCCTCCATCAGAGGGAAGTAACACTCCACTCATGGAGCTAAGTAACCCAGCACAAGGATTGGTAATCT
>NW_027527428.1:1810576-1858278 GCF_008692635.1 Crocuta crocuta | reverse complement strand
AAAGGGTTGGAAGGGGGGGGGGGGGGGGGGCGCGGTGCTGTCACACATGGCTGTATGGCCTTACTCTCCCTGCAAGACCTGTTCGCCCAATTTTGCTCTGGAAAAATATTCCAGTTAACAAAGGCACAGGCTGCTGGGGGCAGGACGGTGGCCCTGGAGAGCTGTGGGTGGACTACAGGGCAAGGTGGGGTCCTGATCTTGTCCTCGCCCTCACCCCAGGCCCCCAGAGGTGACATGCGCTGAGAACTGAGCTCCAGGGTTGCGCCAGGGGAGCTCCCCTCGGACCAGCCTGCTCTGCCTGGTACCAGAGGGCAGGACAAAGTCAGGGGACCTCGTTCCCACGAGTCTGCAGCTGTACACATCTCTGTCCTTAGTGCCTCCATCATCAGGTCTTAAAGGATGTCCCCCCTCCATTCCCTGCGTGGCCATCAGGACCCTCTGCAGCATATCACGGGAGAGAAGAGCAGTGCCAGCAGAAATCCGTACATCAGCCAAGTCCCAGTTCTGTGAGCAGCTGAGACCCCAACCCGTGTGGTCCAGGACTCTCAACTGGCCCCTGAGAATGCAGCCCCAGACCCCACCTTGTGTCTTGATGCACCCCGGCTCATTGCAGGTGGGGAAGGCATGGGGCCGTGGCATAAAGGGGCACGTTGGAAGCACCAAAGGGGCTCAGATCCAGTGCCCACAAGCCACGCAGAGGAGCGGTGTCGCCTAGGCCTCGAGCTGAGTTCTGTCCCAGCTCAGGGGCCTTCCAGGATCCAGGTGGTGACAGGAGGCCCTGATGAGAAAGACAGGAAGGAGCCCACTTCCGCCAGGGCTCTGCTCCCAACACTCATGGAGGAAATTCACCCAGGCGCAGGCGGGGCAAGCAGATGCCGGACACCGAGACAGCCAGAAGGCCCATGGGGTGAAGACAGGGCATCTGCGGATGGCCACCAGAACCACGGCATGGGGACACACAGGCTATGATTGGGGGGGGAAGGGCGTCGAGGGGGGACGGAGGCAGCCCTGGCCATTCTGCAGATCCTTGTGGCCTCAGTCACTTGGGGACCAGGAAAGGCTGGGCTGGCCCTTGGGCCCCAGCCACACACCTCGGGGCTTCACAGATAGATACCCACTCAGTCCACTGCTTCAGGGTGGTGGCCTCTGGTCCCTCCCAGCTCCAATGACAAGGAGGGGAGAGGTGGTGGGCCCTGCCCAGCCCGGACAGAGCCATGAGGACATCAGGACGGCGTGTGGTTCAGGGAAGAGGGCTTCTACCATCTCGTTTTATTTTGCGGGGACTGAGCCTAAAGTAACCAGAAAGAACAAGAGTCAAAGGGGACCCTACTGCTCGGGGCCCAAGCACTGACTTTTACTAAAAAAAAAAAAGTGTCAATCCCCAGGGGGCTGGTGCAATCTGACATAGAAGGGAGAAGTTTGTTTTTCTTCCGGCAACCTTTCTCTCCCTTCCAGCAGAGACATTTGTTTTTTTCCCTACAACCGACCGGTGTCAGAAAATAGCTTCTGACCAGCTGGGGAGGAACATTCCCAAGCTTGGGAGGGGCGGGCTTGGCAGCCCCTTTGCCAAGCCCTGAGCCGGTGTTCAAGGGTCAAAGCACTGTGCTCATCTAGGCCCAGGCCACTGGGGCCCACTGGCCGTCCCACGGTGGGCCTAGGAAGGTGGATCTCAGGACAACCTGGCCGGTCTTGGGGTGGCCACTTCTAGAGGCCGTGTGGCCTCTCTGGCTCAGTCAGCTTACCTGTGAGAGGGCCCTGGACGGCGATACCCCTAACTTGCCTCCAAGGCCCCATCCAACCCTAAAATGGCATGATTTTGGGATTCTGACTCTAGAAAGAGGACAGAATACTGTCCTGTCCACCTTTCTGGGAAGCCACGAGGTTTAAAATGAACTGATGTGGGGCCCCCTGGGTGGCTCAGTTGGTTAAGTGTCCAACTTCGACTGAGGTCACGATCTCACAGTTCGTGGGTTCGAGCCCCATATCGGGCTCTATGCCGACAGCTCGGAGCCTGGAACCTGCTTCAGATTCTGTNATCTAGGCCCAGGCCACTGGGGCCCACTGGCCGTCCCACGGTGGGCCTAGGAAGGTGGATCTCAGGACAACCTGGCCGGTCTTGGGGTGGCCACTTCTAGAGGCCGTGTGGCCTCTCTGGCTCAGTCAGCTTACCTGTGAGAGGGCCCTGGACGGCGATACCCCTAACTTGCCTCCAAGGCCCCATCCAACCCTAAAATGGCATGATTTTGGGATTCTGACTCTAGAAAGAGGACAGAATACTGTCCTGTCCACCTTTCTGGGAAGCCACGAGGTTTAAAATGAACTGATGTGGGGCCCCCTGGGTGGCTCAGTTGGTTAAGTGTCCAACTTCGACTGAGGTCACGATCTCACAGTTCGTGGGTTCGAGCCCCATATCGGGCTCTATGCCGACAGCTCGGAGCCTGGAACCTGCTTCAGATTCTGTGTCTTCCTCTCTCTCTGCCCCTCCCCGGCTCATGCTCTGTCTCTCAAAAATGAATAAACATAAAAAAAATTTTTTTTAATACAAATAAAAAATAAAAGGAGCTGCTGTGGAAAGAGTTTGTTCACCGTAAAGGACTGAGCAAGTGGACGTGTTATTAACTGCCCAGGAATGAAACCAACTGGAACCGGCCGACCCTTTCCACCTCTGGAAACCCACTTTGTAAACAAGTCCCAGTGCACAGCTCACTCTAACAACACGGGGCGGTGATTCTCCACCCTGTCCCCTAAAGGACCTTGATGGTCAGTGCCCCTAAGAGGGTCTGAAGTCGGCCTAGCTTCCCTTACCCACACCGTCCTCAGAGCTGTGTGATGGCGGGCCCCTGCCTCCCCTGCTCTGGCCTTACGTATGGCAGGTGGAGGGGGTCCTGGCAGAAAACTGCCCACGTTCAGATAAGCCCAGATGCTGGCCTAGACCCCACACAGGAGCTGGGACCCCCGCAGTTTGGTCTGATCGCATTCGACAGGGATACCCAGGCTCAGCTGAAGAATCCTTCCCTGGGTTCAGGAGTCGGCTACTTACTTGCGTGGAAGGAAAACTCAGCAGTAGCTTTCACAGGAGCCGGATTTGGAGGGAGAAAGAGGAACACCCCCCACCCCCGCCACTGCCTGTACAGGAGGAGGCTCATTCAGTGACCAAGAGCCGGGGTCAGAAAGGACATTCCCAGAGGAAGAGCTAATAAAGCAAAAACATGTTTATTAGGCGCCCTTGCTCCTCACAGAGGAGCAAAACCCAGGACAGACACTCCTGAGAAATCTCTCGAGGTTGCAGGAATCTCTCAGAAGATTCCAGAAAATGTTGGCACTGATCGGCCACCACCCCCAAGAACAATATTTGGCTGGAGCATGAAGCGGGGGCTGAGCTCCTCAACTCTGCAAACACTGAGAAGTGGGTGGAGGGGCCCCGGGACACCCCCCATCCCCCCACCCCGGCCCAAACATTGGCAGATGGGGAGGGCTTTCCTGGCTCTGAGGCACAGTCGCCCTGAGCCACTGAGGGGACAGGGAAGCAGGAGAGCAGTGGGCTCCTCTCCCGGGCCAGGTCCCCACAGGGCCCTCCCCAAATGTGCCTGCCTGCTCCTGACCACCGAGACTCAGTCCCACACGTAGGGGTTTCTAAGGACCTGGGAGTTCTTGCCGTCTTTCGGCGGTGTGGCCTCCTGGTGGCTCTGGGCCGCATACATGTCTTCGGCCCTCAGGGTGGAATTGGCACTGCCCATCACCTGGCTGTTGGCGGTGGCTCGTGGGAGGATGACGTCGTAAGCTCCTTCAGACTGGAAGGAAGGACAGGAGGTCTCACAGCCAGGTTCCGCCAGGGCGGGCGGACGCGCAGACGCTCTGCTTCCTGCAGGGCCGAGGCTGCCAGTTCCCCCTTCCCTGCTCCCCCCACCCCACCCCCAGCAGTGTCTCCACCTCTCGAAGCGGAAGGGCTGGCCTCTGACCTCCAGCCTCTTCCCTCACCCTGCAGAGCTCCAGGCCTCTAGACGTAGAGGAGGCGCCTGTCACCTTCGATGGTCCTGGGGCCTCACTATTTTCAGAAGGATCCTTTTCTCAAGCCCCCTCCCTCCTGCTCCCAACGCCTCCTGGGCCGCAGCAGAGGGTGAACCACATACCGAGTGCAACTACCTGGCTGGTACTGCTCCCAGGCTCCCGTCTCCCCAGACTCCTCCCCGGGTCCTCCAAATGGCACTACGCCCCCCAACTGCATCAGAGCTGCTGTGTGGCTGGCCAGGGATGGCCTTCGGTTTGCCCACATTTCTTATCTTGAAGCCTGAGCTGGCTAGTCAGATGTAGAGGCTTAAAACCCAAATTCTTGGGGCACCTGGGTGGCTTGGTTGGTTAAAAGCGTCTGACTCTGGGTTTCAGCTCAGGTCACGATTTCTCGATTTGTGGGTTCGAGCTGCATTGGGCTCTACACTGATGGTGCAGAGCCTGCTTGGGATATTCTATCTCTCTCCCTCTCTCTCTCTCTCCATACCTCCTGCATCTCTCGCTCTTTCTCTCTCAAAATAAATAAACAGGGGCTCCTGGGTGGCTCCGTCGGTTGGGCATCTGACTTTGGCTCAGGTCATGATCTCAGTCAGTGAGTTCGAGCCCCACATTGGGCTCTGTGCTGACAGCTCGGACCCTGGAGCCTAATTCAGATTCTGTGTCTCCCTCTCTCTGCTCCTTCCCTGTTCGCACTCTGTCTCTCTAAATAAATAAACAAACTTACACATACACACACACACACACACAAATTCTCTGCCCGGAACCTGGCTAAAGTGGCAATGGCCCTATTCCTGTGGGGGGGGGGATTCAACTGTGGGGTGAGAAAGGCCCAGAGGCACTCAGCCCAGCTCCCACACTGGAGGGAAGGTGACNGACTCCAGGAACATCTAGATGGGTGGTTCTCAAACCTGTGTGTGCAACAGACTCACCCGGGCAGTTTGTTAAACCACAGCCACGCTTAGTCAGGATCCAACCCAGTGGTAGCCTGGTAAAAGTTTACCTGGGGGGTGGGGGAGGGGGAGCCTTCCCCTGATTTCTGGGGGTGGGCACTCCCGATGTGGCAGATTCCACATTATCAAGATGATGCCACTGAAGAGATGCTAACCATCAGCCCCATGACACCACCGGCCCCATCCCGTCTGTACCGATAGCAAGTCCCCAGGTGATGGTAGCGCCGGGAGGTCCGGAGACCATCAGAGAAGATATCCCCATCCATCCGGATCCTACCCCCAGCCCAGGGAAGCAGGACTCAGGTGCGCAGGTAAGAGAAGGCTGGGCAGCGTGGGGCATCCACTGAAGGAAGGACCCTGGGGTGGGGCTGGGGCGTTGGTATCCACAGCCTGGGAGGCTGTAACCAGCAGACTGTGTCTTTCAGAGACTCGTTGCCCCTCCCAGCGCCTGGCTGCAGGTTCAGCTTAGGGAGAGGGAAGGGGCTGGAGCTGCGAGTTTCAGATGCTCACTGCACCCTGCCCCCCACCCCGGGGCTCACGGCAGGGAAGGGAGGGGTGCGGTATGAGAACACCACCCTGCTGACCTCCCTCGTTTCCGGTTCCCAGCATCCTGCCAAGGCGGGTCACTGACCTCTCCCCATAGTGACTGCCAGCCCCGGGAGGAGGAACATATATGGAGCGAGTGAGAATCTAACCCACTGTCTTCCTGTTCCCACCCCCCACTGGCTAATGGAGCATCTGGTTTCCAGAACCCAGGGGAGGTATGAGGTTGAGAGCTGCCTCCTGCCTGTGGGGGGAAGGGAGCCGTGGCCCCCTTGGGACAGCTGTGGTTGAGGAGCAAATACTTACCCGGACCTGCTTTGGGGTCCTCTGCGCCTTTGGGGGTACCAACGAATGACACCTACCTACCTACCTGGCTGAGACCTTCCTCTGTCCTTCCCTAAGCTGCGTAGGGCAGAGCTGGCATCTCCCACCGGCCCAGAGAGCCTGTTCTGCATTCTCCACAGCGAGGGGCCCCAGTCACCGTGTGATGCTCCATGACCCGGGGCAGGTCCCGCTGCCGTGAAGCTGAGGGCTGTATATTCGCCAATTCCAGGAACCAGACATGAGGAGCCCTGCTCGGTCCCCTGAGCCTGATGCATCAGATGGACCAGCCTGCCTTCTCCATCCATACCGCACGCCACCCTGCACCTGCCCGCTCAGGCCGGGCTCCGAGACCCCCACAGGGCCACAGAGACCCTGGAACCCCACTCACCGGGCCTTTGTGCATCAGGGCCATCTCAGTGGGCTGGTACACACTGGTCAGCAGCTGGCCGTTGTACCCGCTGTATGGTGACACCGGTCTCTTAGCTGCAGAGACACACAGGAGTGGTCTGGGGGCTGGGCTCTCGGGCAAGGCTCCCCAGGGAGGGCACAGAGAGGGACGAGGGGTCTCACCTGCCCTGAGATAAGGTCTAAGGCAGAGAGGAAGCCCAGCCGGGGTTGGCCAGCTTGGAGGTGAGGTTGCAGGGGGGGCCCCTCGGAAGCCCAGCATGCCTTTGTCAGGAGCCAAGGGAGCAGGATGCCCACCTTCCCCTCAGGCTTTCCTGCAGCGGGAGGACCACCCCACCCCACCCCCACTTCAGCAAAGAAAAATGCTCCTGTCAGCAACCTTCACATCCCCATCCGCCCTCCGGGGCCAGAGGCCAAGAGAGGCATATGGGCCCTCGGCCACCTTCCAAGATGGCCAGGCTCCAACTCTGGCCTCGATCGCGGCAGGCTGGCGGCCAGACACCAGGGTAAGCACACCAGGGACTCCACAGCCTGAGACGCCTCACACCGTCACAAAGCAGAACTGGATGCTGATTCTCCAGGACCCCACGGTCCAGAGCCCCACTGAGGGACTGAATGTACCTCCCATACACTGGCACCCTAGCAAGTTTCCAGAACTATTTTCGGCTCCAGGAATACCTCCCTGGGCCGGGGCTGTGCTCCCCTGCTGAGGTTCCCAGGGTGTCCGAGGAAAGCTGCTGACGCACCCCAGGGGCCAGAGAGCAGGCGAGCAGCTGTCCGTCTCCCCAGGCTGATGGCCCGTGGCTCTGAGGGACCACACTATACAGGGCTGGCTTCCTAAGTGCTGGGCCAGCTCCGCTCCATTGATTTTTCCATTTAGAAAAAAAAAAGAAAAGAAAAAACCCTCACAGCCCCAGAAGTGTTTGCCTTGAAAGGACAAAGGCTGAGTACTACTTGGGCCTACAGCCCAGACACCGGGCAACAGCAGGGGTGGGCAAGGACACCCCCACCCAGGCCTGCACACAAGCCCCGCCTCCCTCCCACACAAGCCCCGCCTCCCACCAGCCCAGCCCAGTGCCCCTGCCCCGTCCCCCTCCCCCGCAAAGTACTCCGTTGGTCCCACTGGGTATGTGCACCTGCGCCAGAGGCCACCCCAGTGGGCAGATCAAAGATCAAGTGCCAGGCAGGGCAAGGATCACTCCTTTCCCCAAGGCCGAAATGATGGGCATCTCAGTTTGTCAAGAGGCAGGGAGTTCTGATTCCAGAGACCCCAGAGCTGGTGACTGAGAGTCAAGCAGTTAAAGCCTTAAGCCCCCAAACATCTTAACCAGCCCAGTCTGGGCTTGGGGTCAGGGCTCTGAGACTGTTCCTCCAGTTCCTGGTCGTGTCAGTGACCGGGCTGTAGCCAGCCGGCTAAGAAAGCACGCCACAGGACCCATCAGGAAAAGCAGGGCATGTGGCACACAGTAGGTGCTCAATAAAGGCTAGTGATCCTTATGACTAACAAATGCCAGAGAAATACTCTTCCCTTTGGAAACTGGGAGCTCAAGTGGCCAAGCTTCCCAGAGAATCATCCCCTGCCCACCCCCCTACGCTTCTCAAGCTGCTCCCAAAGAGGGACTTGGCACAGGCTGCAGAAGCCTCACCCATCCCTGCCTCTTCCATTCCGGGATCCCCTCAGCCTGACCCCTCCAAGGCTGTACGGCTGACTGGGGCCCCTGGTGCTGGGCTCCACCAGGAAAGCCCCATCCCATTAACAAAGAGCCTTGACAGGAGCTTGGGAACAAGCCAGCTGGATATTGGATGCTGCTTAGACCGGTATGTGGCACAGTCCTTTTATCCAAATGAACAAAATCTTGGGGCGCCTGGGTGGCTCAGGCGGTGAAGCGGCCGACTCCTAACTTCGGCACAGGTCATGATCTCACGGTTGATGAGTTTGAGCCCAGCGTCCAGCTCCATGCTGTCAGCTTGGAGCCTGCTTGGAATTCTCTCTCTCCCCCTCGGTCCCTCCCCTGCTTGATCTCTCTCTCTCTCAAAATAAATAAACATAAAAAAAAAAAGAAAAAGAAAATCTTAACTGAGAAGACTTTTCAAGGAAACTTTAAAGGAAACCAAGACTATGTAGGTGTATATAATAGAAAAACACGTCCTGGATGGGTAGTAATAACAGTTATAATAATAGCAATACACAGAGCTAATAGCTACTACTTCTAGAGCACTTTCCTAGTGCCAGGCATATGCATGAATCTACTCTTCGCAAGAATCCTACTTAACAGGAACCATTATCATGCCCATTTTGCAAAGGGGAAACTGAGGCCTGAGGCAGTAAACTCTCACTCGCAGTCTATGGTGGTTAGCGTTCTAGGGACGGAACAGGAAAGAACTGAGTAGAAGTGGGAAGACAGCGGGCGGGTGCGGGGGGGAGAGTTTTATCTGTGGTGCTTGAAATTTTACAGTGAAAACATTCATCAACTACAGGAGTGCAGAAAAATAAACTTTTAAAGTCTGGAATTCAGGGAGTTTCGGGCAGGAAAATACAGATAATCCGAGAACCTTCCATCATGCCCAGGAGACCGGCCCTGCCTCAACCGGTGTGTAAGGAAAGACAGGCAGGTGGGGAGGGTTTTCCTCCACTTACCTGAGGCTGGCTCATCCATGGAAAATGCCTTGTTCTCCACAAACATGCTCTGACCCTTCTGCTCTTTCAGGATAGTTTCATAACCTACGCCACGGGTTGGGTACATGTCCCCCTGATAGGTTTGCTCTGGGCTGGCCTTGGTCACCTGGGAAACCTCAGGGATGACGTAGAAGAGGACGAAGGCCCAGGCATTGGCGGCAAGAGCAATGGCCAGCGTGGGATCATCCCAGGTGGGGCTGTTATGCTGTTTGTTGCCGTAGGTGTACATGACAATCCACACCACCCAGATGGCAATGGAGGTGGCCGTGGCGAGCAGCACGAAGACCCCGTGCTTGCGCCAGCGCTTGAAGCGGCCACACAGGGCAGGCCAGGCCCCCACGAAGGCACACACCAGCAGCAGCATGACGTAGATGAGCGCCATGACAAAGTCCATGTTGGCGATGGCACACGGGGAGGCTGGGGTCCAGGCAGCGCTGCCGTTGCCCGAAGGGCCACCCTCGCCACCGCCCCGGACCAGCGTGATGATCAGCCACTCGGTGTTGATGATCACCTCCACAAGGGTCAGAAGCACGGCCACGGTGAAGATCACCCAGCCCCGGGGCCCGTGGTTCTTCCGGGCCAGGAAGTTGAGGGCAAAGACGTGAGCCACCAGGCAGGAGAAGCAGATGGCGAACAGAACTCCAAAGAGGAACCGGCGAGAGGCACAGGTGGAGAAGTCCGGCTTCACCACGCAGGCAAAGACGAGGCAGAAGAGGCCCAGGGTCCCCAGCAGGAAGAACACCTGGGTTCCCAGGAGGCTCCGCTTCTTGGTGTCCTGCACGAAGGGGAGGCTGGCCACAAGGATGACGGTGAGGACAAAAGTGGTAACAATGCCCGCCCCAGCCACTGCCTCCAAGATGATGCCCCAAGCCCTGGAGCGGTCACACAGGTTGTAGTAGAGGGGGTTGAGGTCCGGGCTGCAGCCTGGTGGCACATGGTTCTGGGCCTGGGCCCCTGAGAATAGGAAGAGAGGCAGCCCCAGGCAGGTCAGCAAGGCTTTAGGGATGGCCATCCTGGCTCCCAGGCCAGGCTCCAGCTGGGTCCCTAGAGATAGAGCGAGAAAAGGCAAAATCAGTTCTCCAAAGCCAGATTCGGACACACAGGTCACTTGCTTTCCTCCCTCCTGAACCAGGGCAGACCGTGCAAGCTGATGACGAGACCGCCCCGCTGGGCTTCAGAATCCCTCTTGACACAGAAATCCCGGGGGACGTATCGGCTGACCAGAGAGGCAAGTGAGATGAAGCCCATTTGTCGTCTCTGTTCCTCGTCATGGAAAAGGAGGAAAGCCTCACTGAATTTTCAGGTTCTCCCCTTCCCTTATCCCGTCCAGTGTCCGCATATTCCCTGAGCTCTTGTAGCTTGGGTTAGGGGTGCGAGGGCTGGTGAGCAAGTCAAAACCAAGCACACCACCCATTTAACACTCCCTCTCTGCCCTGAGACTCCTAGAGTCCAATTCAACAGGCCTGACGCTGTGCCCCTCGAGTCTGCCCCTGCGATGCCCACGTCCATGGTCAATTTGCCATGCACTCATTCACGCAACACATACTTAACGAGCACTGGTGAGCTGGAGCCAGAAAAGACGAAGAGATGGTTCCCTTGGATTCCTCCCCTCACCTCCCTTTTCTGCCCTTCATTTGCACACGTTTTATGCCAGCTCTCCTCTTCGGAATCTAAACTTCTTTGTCTAGCTCAGTTGCTGGAGTCAAGGATAAAATAAACTAATTTCTCAGCTAGGGAGTTAATGACTTCATGTAAAAATCCTCCTATGAGGCATTAACATTTTAAAAGCAAGAAGCAGACAAGGGCAATGCAACACCCAAAGGAACTCCTCTATCACGGAAGACTTTAAGGCGCTGTAGCTAGAAGGCAGAAAAGAGATCTTTCATTCATGCCAGGA
The DNA here is from genome assembly GCF_008692635.1 of Crocuta crocuta. Taxonomy (NCBI): domain Eukaryota; kingdom Metazoa; phylum Chordata; class Mammalia; order Carnivora; family Hyaenidae; genus Crocuta; species Crocuta crocuta. The sequence goes on along the minus strand of NW_027527428.1, from coordinate 1,847,474 downwards.
AGGTAAGCGAGGACTCTATGTACTCCGCATCTGACCAGTCCCAACAGCGATTCTAGGAAGTGCTGAGGACCAGAGCGAATACGCACCCCTGCTCTCAATACCTGCTGGATGTTCCCTGTGTGAAGTGAAGGTAAAGAACCTGGCAGGTTAAGAGACATTAAATATCCAATCAGTGAGCTGTCCAATGAGAGACTTTACATTTACCTTGAGAACACAGAATCTAAACGTTCTAAAAAGCCAAGGTCAAGGGCACCTGGGTGGCCCCATAGGTTAAGCCTCTGACTCTTGATCTCAGCTCAGGTCATGATCTTGAGGTTTGTGGGATGGAGCCCCACATCAGGATCCACGCTGACACAGCTGAGCCTGCTTGGGATTCCCTCTCTCTCTCAAAATAAACTTAAAAAAAAGCCAAGTTCAAAAATAGTATGGAATTCACGCACCGCACATCATATCACCCCTTATGTTCAAGTAATTAGTTGGAACCCTGCCTCTTCCTCTCACTTCTCGGATCCCCCGGAAGTCTTCAGAAAGACAGCAACCAAGCTTTCCTGGGCTGATAGTGACCACTAGTGGCTCACAGAGGAATGGCATGATCCAACTCTTCCCATCTCCTTTCTTCCTCCTTTCCGGGTGGTGATACATATCCCCTTACGTTCCCATCATCCCTAAGTTACCTGATTCTTTTTTTTTTTTTAGTTTATTTATTTATTTTGAGAGAGAGAGAGAGGAGAGAGAAGCCCCAAGTAGGCTTTGCACTGTCAGCACAGTCTGATGTGGGGCTCGATCCCACGAACCATGAGATCATGAACTGAGCCAAAGTCAAGAGTCGGATGCTTAAGCGACTGAGCACCCAGGTGCCCCCCCCATCTAGTTACCTAATTTCTAACAGATGAACAAAAAGTCCTGTATCCCACTCAATAGAAATTATCTCTCCATAATTGATAAGTAGAAGAGTATCCCCTACTGGATCAGGGAAAATAAAACTCATCAAGTGAAATGGACATAATAAAAGCTCATCAATTTTCAAAGTCCTTTAATATATATCCTACAAGCCCCCTGAAAATACTGTAGATAGCTCAACCTTTTTAGCTACTTCATTTTTCAGTTAAGCTTACTTCCCCTCCAAATACCACCCACCATTAACTCTTAATAAACTAACATCTTTATTGTGTTCCTAAACTGCACGGTCACAGAGCTCAGTTTCTCTTGATTTGTAACGCAAGAGCACGGTTCCTTTCCCTGCATCAACATTTAAATAAGCTTTTGTAGGAGACTTTGTGTAATCGTAAATCAATAACGCATAAACCATATTTACAAGGGCCGGAAAGAAAAAAGAGCAGAGGGAGGATTCATGGGTAAAGAGGAACATTGAACCACTCCAGGGGATATAATTTGCAGATTACACGCTATGGGTTCCTAAGTATTTAACCCCATCTTGGGTGTCTGGGGCTCACAGCAAAGCAGCCAGAACTTGTGGTCAAGTTGGAGATGTGGAAAGTGAGCCCTGAGAACAGCCACCCCGATTTAGCCCCCAGGTATCTGCACGTCTTCGAGCACTTCTCCCCCTCCCCCACCTTGCTCAGGGTCCCCTTTAGAACAGGTGTTTTTCCAAATCCGAAAATATTTACTGTGTATGGGGGAGGGGGGGGTGGAACAAAGCCCAGTTGTTCTCCAAGCTCTGAAAGCTACAAAGATGAACAAATACAGTCCCTGACTTGATGGTTTTTAAAACCCAGTATGAGATAAGGTACAGACAGTGAGCACCCCACAACAGAATTTGCCTCTGGGAAGAAAAAGGTGCTACAAGACTCAGAGGAGGAAGCCTTGCGCTGAGGGGTCAGAAAAGACAGAATGGAGAAGATCTTTCAACAGTATTTTATTCAGTATCTAACCAACTTCAAGTATGAACTGAGTTTGTAAAGGAAGACTGCAGCTGGCTAGCGACAGACCAGAAATGCTACAGGGAGGGAGTTCAGGGCATTTCCCCCAAGGCTATGAGGAGCCACGGAAGGCTGTTTTTGTACCAAGGCGGCATAACCAGGGCTATGCTTCACAATTCGAATCTGGCAAAAAGCACAGGCAATCGATTTGCTGAGGGCACATTCACCCCTGTTTAAAGATCAAGGCCAAAGGTAATAAGCCATAATGGACAGGTCTGGGAGATCCTTTACAAAATAAAATCTAAGGACTGGATGGAGGTGGGAGGGCGGTGGAGAAGGATACCAAATCCCACACTACAAGTTCAAATCTGATAACAGCCATATCATTACAAAATAAAAAAAAAAAACCAAAAACCAAAAACAAACAAGCAGAAAACAACCCCGGTCGCATTTAGCTCTGCAACCCCTCTGTCACTTATTCTTCTGAGTCCATCTTCCTCTTAGAAGTACATGCCTTTACCTTGGTGGCATCCAGCAGCCTCTTAACTTCTCAGCACTACCAGTGTGGGAACTTCCAAGGAAGGAAATAGGAATCTGTTCCCTCTCTTCCTCCCCATCCTGGTACCACGCTGCCCAGCTGCCCTGCAACTTACCAGCCCCAGATGAAACAAACCACTCCCACCCTAGTACATTATTTCTCTGATTCCCCAGGAAGCGCAAGGGTGAGTGTGGAGATATGAACACACCAACTTGGGCCTAGGGCCGTGATCCGTGCGCGCCAGCGGATTTCGAGAAGGAAGCTCCGAAGAGTTCTGCAACTGGTCCTTTGACCTCCAGGAGTGCCGATTCAGCCAGTCAACTATGCCACCTTTTAGATGGTGGAGAAGGGGGAAGGTCTGTTTAGAAATGGACCCAGCTCTGCCTAGAGACTCTCCCTCCTCCAGGTCCTTAAGATTTGCACTTCCCAGCTGTCTTCTGAGCCTTGACAGTTAAAATTCTGTGTATCTGTCTCCCCTACCAGGCTGGAAGGTTTGGGAGGGTACTGGACAAGACGTGCTTATCTTAGCATCACTGCAACACCTGTATCTTTGCCTTGAGCATAGGAGGCACTTAAAAAACATTCGCCGAACAGACTCGGTGCCCATTTCTCCCCTGCCTTCTTCATTTTGGAGTCACATCTTCTTACTTCAAGGTTTTCAGTGGGACCCAGAAGGGGAGGGAGAGGGGGAGCTCCTCCTGCCCCGTGAATTTCTCCTACCCCACCGCTGCAGCATAGCCCGGTCTCAGATTATTTTCTGGACAAAGGGGCCCTTTTGCTTCACCTCCCTGGAATCAGTCATACAAATATTTTTAATCACCTCTGAAATCAGCCTTTCCCCAGCTCAGCCACTCAGCCCCCAGCTCTGGTCTGAGTCAGCCCAATCCAGTTCCAGAATCCCCTTCCTCCCTCTTTCCCTCTCCTGGGGGAGTAGAGAGGCCTCTGCGGAGTGGTGGGTTCAGAGGCTCAGCTGGCCCTGACTGGCTTGATCAGAGGCAGTCAGGCCCTCACCTTTCTGAAACAACCCCTTCCTCACCCCCTACCATCCACACCAAAGTCTTGAGAGCCCCTAAGGCATAGGAGACTATACTGAAGAGGGCACCACGGGCTTCACACTGCCCTCGTCTGAATCTCCCAGGCTCAAGGATACAGAGTAAGATAAAGACACGCAGCCAGTGGTTACACTGAAGAGTGCCATGACCCTTGACGGTACCCTCTCGAAGGCACCCAAGCTCACCCAAAGCATTCTCCTTCCTCCCCTCCCTGTCTTCCAGCACTCAGCAGCCTAGCAGGAGAGATGCATGGACCCACCAACATCCCTCCCACCTCTTCCCCTTCTCCCCCAGGGCCCCCGCCCTTTCTGGAGTCTGGTAACTTTGGCTATAATATCTTACTCCCGCCCAGGGGTCTCCAGGTTGGGGAGGGAGGGGCTTCTGGGAATCTCAGCCTTGACCTCATCAAGTGGGCATTTGGGTCAAAAATTTTCTGAGCATTCCGAAACGTGGAAGTCTTCAGTTCAAGGGTCTGCTCTGGAATGCCACCCTGGAAAGCGCCCCACCCTCCTGTCCTCCCCCCCACCCCAAACATAGGAAGACACAAGATGGGAACCTCCAGGAGCACAAAACCCTATTGTGACACATTCCGTCCAGTGCTTTAGGATCAAGATGGTGAGCTTTTAGATGACTGGCTTCTCCAGGGTGTAAAACTGCTGGCTTCTGGATGGAGGGGCGCTACCCAGCCCTTGCGCTGCAAAGGGCCTTGGAAAAGCCATGGTGGGGGGTGGGGGGTGGAGCAGGGGTCTGGAAGCCAAGCTGCCAGAAGTAGAGGCTCTTTGATGGTCTGATTCCAAACTTCCTACAGGAAGATTCTGAGAATTTCCCTCCCCACTTCCTGGGGTCTACAGCGGTCCTCCCCCGGCCTTCGGACCAGGACGAGCAGGGACCCAGCCTCTCTCCACAGAAACCTGCCCACGGACACCGGAGAGGACGCCGGCCACAAGTCACTGCTGACCGTGGACTCCCGCAGAGAGGCGGCGGGAGTGGAGGGGGGCACCGAACGTGCAGTTCCGGACAGCGCCGGGCTTCCTCCCGCCCCCGTCCCCCAGCTGGCTCGGGGTTGGAAAGTTTCTGCGACCGAGAGGAGTTGGCGCGCTGTCCTCCACCGCCCGGTCCTCAGCCCTCGGGCGTCTGCCCGCACCCACCGCCAGCTAGCCGGACCCGGCTCTTCCGGGCTGCGGAGGGGAGGGCGGAGCGGGAAGGCAGGAGTCCTTACCTGGCACGCACCGCCCGCCCCACTCGGCGCAGCTCTGGGGCCACCTCCGGCACCAAGCGGGGCGCGGGCGGGTGGAGAGGGACTCCGCGTAGGGCGCGGAGCCAGGCGCAGCCCTGGCCTGGGGTGGCGGGGCCCGGGCGGGGGCTCGGGGCGCAGGGCCTGCCTCTCCCCGGGACCTGGGCTGAGCTGGCCGCGCTCGGTCGCCGGCCTCTCCCCGCACTCGGCTGTTTTCTCCGGGCGAGGGTGGGTCGGCGCCTGCATCACCGTGACATCACCTCCATTCAGGCGCTTATCGGGCGGCCGCAGCGCTCCAGGTATGTGCAATCCATTTGCACAGCAACACGGGGCGCAGGGCCCTCCCCCTGCCGACTCACCCCCCTGCCGACTCACCTCCAGGCTCCGGCGAGGCGCACTTTCCGGCCAGGGAGGGAGCTGCGAGTTTCTGGCAGAGCCGGAGCGAGTGTTGTGCTGTTTACTGCCACGCCCCCGCACGCGGGCGCGCGCACTCACGCGCACTCACTTTCCGGACTCCTCTCTCCCTCCGGAAAGCGGTGTGGGGTGCAGCCCGGCACACCTCGCGCCTGGCTCTCCCGTCCCGCATGTCCCAGCGCTCGCCCACGGACACGCGCGGGGCCGCCTTGGTGCGCCTCGCCCAGCCTCCGTCACCTTCGTCCTGGCTCGCCCGGGAGGCACACACGCCGGGCACAGTTCGCTGCTCGCGGCTGGAGCGAGGCGCACACTCAGACACAAAGTCCGTCTTTGTCACGCCTTCTGCGCCCCCTCCCCTCCCCGAGCTTGCACACGTGGACACACCACACCCACCTCTTCCACGCGCGGCCCTTCCCCGGCCCCAGGGCCGCCAAATGGGCGTGGGAGGGCCACCGCGCGCGTCCCTGCTGCCGTGGGCCGGGCCCAGATCCACTCGGGACAATGAGCAAACGTCGCCCTGGGCCCGACTCCCCTGCGCCTGGGTTTCCTGCGGTCGCCCCAGACTCGGTCCAGCTCGTAGCGCGCGCTCCCCTCCCTGCGTCCCCGTTCCCTGTTCCGACTTGTCCTAATTAGCCTTCACGGTCGTGTTCCCCGAGGTACAGTGTTTAACCCGGCCCCCGCAGTGCCGGCGCTCCGGGACACGTCGGCCCCGACTCGGAGTCCACCCGTCCTGCCGCTCGGGGGCTTTTCCACCGGTTCCGGTACCCTCCGCCCCTCGCCGCTTCCCACCCCCACTCCCTGCCCCGGGGCGGATCAGCGGGTTGCCACCCTTTCCCCTCCGGCCCCAGGAATCTGCAGAAAGGGAACGCAGAAATGGGGAAGCAAATCCAGTCTGGGACGTCCCTGGCCCTGTAAACAAGAGATTTTCCGGGCCGCCTGTCCCTGGGGCTGTGGGCTCCGCGGGAGGTGGGCTGAGCGCTCTGCGGGCGCCCAGCGGGGCCTAGTTAGCCTGCACCGGAGGCCCGGAGGGGCCACGGCGCACCGCGAAGGGGGAGGCTGTTGGGCCTGGCTAGGGCCCAGGGGACGCGGAGGGAGGGCAGGGCGCCGGGTCTCCGGGGTGCTGTTCTCGTGACGCCGAGTTGCCTGGGGGATCGCCAGGCCGGTGGCGGGGCGGGCGGCNGGGGTGGCGGGTGGCAAGGTGGGGGGGAGGGCGCGGGGAAAGGGGAGGGGTACCTCCGGGGCTGTTCGTGTGCCTCAATCTACGACAGGCAGGAGTCAAACTCCATGAATCACCAGGAGCTGCCGGAGCGATAAACCTCAGGCCTGCCCCTCCCCTCGCGCACCGGCTTTTCAGACTCCAGGAGGGAATGTTTGCTTAGCGGCCGGGGCTGGCGGTGGGGCCCTGGTTTTCTAGAACCTGCCTCCGTCCCGGTGCCTTGCCCTCGCTTGCAGGTCTGGGAAGTGTGCTGATCACTGAATTGTTTCCGTTCCTTTTAAATATTCAGAGGAAGAGTGCGTCCGGCTGCAAAGTTGAAGTTGAACCGTACTCTCTGTCTCTGTCCCGTTAACTCCGCCCTCGCCCCACGTCTCTCCGACCCTCCTGTGATCAGAGGGCGATCCCTGAGTGAGCCGCTGAGTCCCTCTGGCCTCTGACCTGTAGCTTTCATGAACAAGGCAGCTAATGCTCAAAACAGTTTGCTAGGATGGTTGCTCATTAGCATACGGGAAAAGCCCATTCCGAGCGCCTGGGAGGGGTGTTGGGGAAGTGGGTTGGAACCAGACGAGTTGTGGATCCAACCCACCGCCTCAGTTTGCTTTCAAGCTTCTGGAACTCCATCCCAGGTACAGAGGCCTCTGCCAAGAAGGCAAGTCTTACCCTACCTCATTCCCTGCCCAGGCAGGGGCGAGGTTGGGGTATGGGGTGCCTGGCCACCCATTGAGAGTTTGGGAAGAGGCCTGCCAGCCCTGAGCAGTAGGTAGCCATGGAAATGTAGGGCAGTTTTTGGAGAATGGTTCCCTTTTCACCCCACCTCACTTTGGACCGGGATCTGCCTTCAAAACAAAGCAAGGCCCTCCGGGCAGATGACCTACCTGGCCCTTTCAGTCTCCAGGATCCCTGAGGCCCTCAGCTTGAGTCCCTTGGGCAGGGCCCAGCAGGATGTGGGGCAGCTAGATTGGAGGTCCAGATCTTGAGTAGCCCCCACCCGCCACGCGGTGAGTCAGATGGTGGGGGGTGGGTACTGCGACACAACCAGCCAGCGTTGGCTAGAAGAGAAATGTTGTGAGACGTGTGTTGATTTCCAGGACTCCAGGTGCAAGGTCCTCTGCGCACATATACACCCATGGCCTTCCTCTAGTTTAATGACCCGTAGGCATATAAGCCTTTATGAACTCCCGGTTTTCACCAAAAAATAACCCTTTGGGAAGCCATCCCTTGTGGACATTGCCCACCCACTATCCAGAGAGATCTGGGATTAATGGATTGTGGGAGCGTGTCTAGCTCCTCCCCTCCCCTAGAGTTTCTTCTGGGGAGAAACTTCTTCTAGAGCCACTTCATCCACCAGAACCTTCTTTCTCTGAGCTGCAGGAGTCTAAGGGGTCAGAAGCAGCTTTGGCACCTGCCACATGTGTGACCTGGGCAAGTCGCTGTATCTCCCTGGCACCCTGGCCCGCACTTTCCTCTCAGTGGGCATGATCACCTCTCCCGCACATCTCACTGTGACATCCAGATGAAGCCCAATCTAGAATGTTCCCGGCACAAGCCCTGCTCTCACTGTTGCCCAGCGGCCAGCCTCTCCTTTCCTGATGCTTCCCCCTCTGAACCTTAGTCCTGTCAGCTAAAGGGGCCCAGACTCTTCTAGAAGCTGCGTCTCTGACCTTTCCATTCTGTTTTACAGGTATCAGAATAACCGTATGCTCTGCGCCTTCACCGCTGCTTTTCCTTCTTCTTCCAACATCCTGTCCTTCTTGTGACCAACAGTTTTACACAATCCGCCTTGCCTCAAATCTCAGCCCCAGGGTCCCTCTGTGAAGCTGTCCTCACCTTCCCCAGAAAGAACCCTGGGCTTTGCTCCTTTACCCACAGCTCACCATGCGTTCGTTGGTGTATCATTACCCTCATGTACCTTCGTCAGGCTTGTTGTCTCCCCCACTAGGCTGTGGCTTCTGCGAGAGGGGGGCATGTCTCACTCATCTTGGGTCCCCAGTGGCTGGCCCAGAGTCTGTCACGTGGTAGCTCCATTGTTTCAAGGTCAGGACAGTAGCAGCAAGAATTGAGATGCCGCCCCTGGAGGATAGTCTGCAGCTGACCTTCCCCTCACAGCAGGAGCCTTGCAAACAGCCGTGCACCTGCCCTGCCCGCCACGGAAGCCGGAAGCCGGCTAGCCTGGTGCCTTCTGAAGTCCACCTCCCCAGGGCCAGTCCTGGCTTGGCGCACCGGGTGGTCAGGGGAGGCTAGAGGTCAGCTATGCTCCTTAGAGAGGCTTCTGTTGGCCTGGCCCCAGTGAGGCAAGAACAGTCCCTCGCTGAGCTGAGGGTGGGGCTCTTGGCTCCCTGACAGGTGAGTCCCTGGAATCTTGTGCCAGGCAGCCGGGTGCCCCGCAACTGGCTGATAAACAGATTTGACTTCTTGCTCCCAGGCTCCATATTCACCGATTGCTGCCCCTCCTAACTATGTCTGGCTAAGTCTCCTTTTCTCTTAGGCTTGTAGGACTGGCGCTTGGGTTGTTTCTTTTTTTAAAAGGACCCAGGTACCAAGGTGACACCTTAAGAAGCAGGAAGCCAGGGTCCTGGGAGCAGGCAAGTTAAACACTAATTCACCACAACTGGCCGCCCATGGATGATCCCTCTGGAATTGTACCCGGAAGTGGGCTTTGGGCAGAGCCCAATGGAATGTCACCTGACGCCAAGCCCATCCACACTGGCCACAGATCTGCTTCTCCCTGTCTCCCCCTCCCTGTCCATGGCTCAGTGGCCACTAACCAACTCCCAGTGGCAGAGAGAACCAGTTTTCTGAACTGCCCAGGTCTGGAGAGTAGCCATCAACAGACAGTGAATCTAGGAACCAAGGTCAAAGCAGAGGGTCCCAGGATTCAGGCCCCGCAGCCCACTCACCTTTTCTGAAATCAAAAAAGAAATGTGTGTGCAGTGCCGCATCCGGATCCCCCTCACCTTCAGGAAGGGTCTCCAGCCCCTGTATCTGAGAACATTTCAGGGACAGGATACCCTTTATCTACCAGCGGCTAAATGGCCCCAAACCGGTGACCTCACTTGCAGTCTTCCTACACACTCTCTGACACCTCCAGTCACCCCGCAAACCCCTGTCCTTTGGGGGACATTCCCTGCCTTTATGCTGCTACTCTGCTGACACCTTCCCTGGCTCCCACTGCCTTGAAGTGAAAGACTAAATGTGCTCACTCAGCATTCAAGGCCTCTGCAACCTGCACTCAACTCGGACGCCAGCCTCATCCCCTCCTCTTCCCCACAGGAAATGGCCACTGTGGCCTGAGAGGTCAGCTCCCAGTCTGGCCAGCGGCCTTGCCTTCCTGTGGTTTTTACTCAGGCTGCCCCCCCAATCCTCAGTCTGGGGTGCTCCCTCTGGGCCTCCCCCTTCAAAGCCCTGTGCTCCTGGCAGAATGTTTTGCTGGAACTCCACCTGGGAGCTCCCCTAGAACTCCCCATCTAACATGAATTTGCTAATCTGCGATGCTCTGCATTGTTAATTGTATCTTCTGCATAAATATCTTGCCTCTCTAATTCCCGAGAGATGGACTTGGTGGGGAATGAATTCTGATTTCGTGTCTATCCTTCCCTGGAGCCCCTAGGATAGTGCTTTATACACACAATCCAAAAAGGCAATAAATACCAGAGGAATATTGGATTGATTGGCCAGCACCTGAGGGAGGCTGCCTTCTTGAAGAGAAAGGGCAGGCTCAGGGTTTAGCCTTGGCCTTGCTGCCTTCCTGAACCACATACTAAGATCCCTGGGTGCCTCTGGCCCAGAATTCCAGGCCACCAAGTTCAGAGCAAAGCTAGTACTGATATTGCAGTACTCAGGATAGCTTCCCCCTGTATAGCACTGTACTATTTCCAAGTGTCTTTTCTATATATTTGGTTCTTACAGCCTGATGAGTTCAATAAAGCCTACCTTATTGCCTCCATTTTACAGATTTAAAAACTGAGGCCAAGTCATGGATTAAAACCCATTTGTTTGAACGCCACTGGACTTGAGCTTCTCTGTGCCACACTGCAGAGTGCTTCTGTCATCCCTCGTATGGCTCTTACTTCTGCCTTAGTAATGTACGCGTCTTACGTCCCCCACCAGGGTGTAAGCTCTTTGAGGGAAAGATGCGTATCTGATTCATCTCTGTTCCCCTGGTGCCTTGCCCGTAGTAGGGCCTCAATAAGTCTTAAGGAGGGAATAAATAGATGAAGGATCTGGACAGGCCTGCACAAGAGAAGGACATTGGCGACAAAGAACCAGGCATGGAGCGCACAGCCAGCCTCTTCTCAGCTACCCTCCGTTCTCCAGACAATTCCTTCGGAGCAGTGTCCTGGCCTACGGCAGGGCCATGTGTCTCCTTTTCGAACCCTTTCTTCCTTCTCCAACCCTGTTCTCCGCGTAGCTGCTGGCCCCTGCGGTCACTCACGTCCCCTCTGCACACACGGCGGCCTGCCTTTGGAGCCACTCAGCTCTTCGCCAGCCCCACCAGCCAGCAACACACTTCACTCAATGGCATTCAAAAGACCCAGCTGCAGCGCCCATGCCCCCAGTGATCCCCGCCCCNGGGGAAACCCCCCCCCCCCACCCAGGTGATGGAGGAAGCCAGGGTGCCACAGGAGAGCCAGACACGCCGCACTCACCACAGATGGCACTCCAGCAAGTCAGGGCCAGCCAGCTGGCTTCTGGGCAGCGAAGAGTCCCTGTTGACCCCCACCCCGCGCTGCTGGGGCCTTGACTCTGTCTCCCTTGCCGGAAGGCCGGCTGCGGTGCGGCCGGAGGCTGCCGGGAACCTCGCCGGGCTATTCTGGGAGTGTGATGGAGCTCAGGCCGCCTGGCAGCAGCTGAAATTTCAGCCCCTTTGGTTTCCACGCTGGTCTCCTCCCCTCTGATGATAAGGCAGAGTTATACAAAGTTCAGAACCACTGATGGTGCCTTTGAGGGTCTTAATAGCAGCTGTGGTTATGCTAAAGTGGGACCTGGCCATAAAGCGCTCTACTCCAGCCCGCTGACGCAAAGGCCTGCTGTCAGTCACCCAGACCAGACCGTGGCCCCGCTTCACTTTTACAATCCCTCCTCACACCCACCTTGCCGCATTAACCCCTGCTCAGTCCCTCCCAACGAAAGCAGGTCTTGGAATCCTTCGGAGAGCCTGCTTCTTTCCTTCTTCTTCTTCTTCTTCTTTTTTTTTTTTAAATTGAGACTGCATGATTTGATTCTGCAATGTAAGCAATAAAGTATGAAGGGTGAGTTTGGGTGATGGAAGATTAGAGTCATAATCAAACCCAGTTACAACAGAGTTAAGCCCCCGTGATTAAGCCGGGTCTGGATAGCCCATGTAGAAGCCCCCGGAAATGTTGGATGGGTGGCCGGCTTTATTATCCTCGCGTGGAAACCGGAGGCCCGGGTGGGAAGAGAGCCCACCCAGGGTCTCGCGGTGAAGGACGTAGGCTTGAGTGTGGCATTTGGCCTTCTGTCACGAAACTGTACTTTTACAACTAGAAGGAGCCACAGAGCTGTCCAGAGAACACAGAACTTGCTCACCTGTGAAATGGGGTAATCGCCCCATGTGACTGCTGTATAGATTATGCTACACCACAGATCCGGGAGCCCTTGGCTGGAATGGCCATGATTTGGGACCTTCTGGCCCAGGCTCCCCTTCCTCCCCTCCCCAGTTCACACAGGGAGAGAGAATCTTACGAAGACGGCGGTGAGGCTGGTTCTTAGGCTTTCTCCAACCTTGCGTTGCATTGTTCGTGTAAAAAGCAGATTTCTGGGTCCCATTCTGGATATCGAACCTAAGTCTCTAAGCCAAGAAGCCTGAGAGCAGGTTTTCCAAGGTGCACACCCCCCGTAAGTGCACGCTGACCTTAAGAACCAGTGAGCAAGGTTAAACCAAGAATTGTTCAAGTCAGCTCTGAGGAAAGGAAGGCGAAATACAGGCAAAGTACAGAAGGCATGCGTGCTCCGTGAAGGGTCATGTCCCTTGCTGCTGGAGAATGAGGGACTTGGGGAGGGTGAATGTAAGGGTGGCACCCTGGGGTAGGGAAGCACAGAGCAGATCCCCAGGGGAGATGTTCCATGAAACAAGCACCTTGTGGTTTTCTCTATTCCTCCCCACACCCACCCTCGGCCCTTCCTGTGTCAAAGGCATGATTAAGGGTCAGGAAATTACTATGAGGGGGCGCCTGGGTGGCTCCGTCGATTAAGCATCTGACTCTTGGTTTCGGCTCAGGTGGCGATCTCATGGTTCTTGGGTTCGAGCTCCATGTCGGGCTCTGAGCTGACAGCATGGGGACTGCTTGGGATCTCTCTTTCCCTCTCTCTGCTTCTCTCCCGCTCGCGCGCTCTCTCTCTCTCTCTCTCAAAATAAATAAATACACTTAAGAGGGGGAAAAAAGTTAGTATGAGGCTTTTCCTCATTCGTCTTGCCCTCCTGCCCCTTCCTCTAATATTTTCCAGCCCTGTCCGAAGTCATTCCAATTAGGGTGCCATTCCTTAGAGTTCAAGGCTCACTCCGAGATGAGGGTTGTGCTAATAAAGTTTAAGAGCCACCCAAATACAAATGCATCTTGAATACAAGCACACATTCACCAGAGGGGAACGTGATGAGCAGGACTGAGGGCTGAGAGGTGGGAACTGTCAAAGGCATGTGGTCACTGAACAGTCTGGTTAAGTGGACGCACCCCTGGGAACTGGGTCTCGATGGACAGACAAGCAGCAAGAGTGTGTGGTAGGAACCCCTCCCTAAGGAGAGAGGAAAAAAAAAAAGAAGAGAGGAGAGAAGAGTTCAAGGTCACCTAGATATGCGCCCAGGTGCCTACATCCCCCATGACCTTGTAAACTGAGACAACTTAATCAGACTGCGTGTTTATGTGTGTTACCATATATGAGAGACAAAGAAATAGAAAATGTATTAAAAAAAACTATGCCATGTGATGTGGGCCGCTCAGTTCTTTGGGTACGAACCCAACTGAGCGGTGCCGGCACGAATAAAGTTGCTTCCTGGAAAGAAAAGCCTCGGTGTCACTACTCTGTGCGAGAATCCTACAACAAGTGTAGGGTGTGGGGTCCCCAGTGGGGGCGGCGGCTGCAGTGAGGAGCACTGGCTGCACTCTTGTCCGTTGGAAGGTGAGGATCCTGGGGGCGGGAAGGGGGCAGAGCTCAAGAACACAATGTGCACCAGCCCCAAGAGCAAGCCCGCATAAACATTTTTCTGGAGCTGACCCCTTGTCGGTTTCCTCTTTCTGAAGGTCAGCAGGAGCGATCATTGAATTATTTTCTGTTGGTGTCTGGTCTTGCCCCTTCACACCCAATCTTCTCTTTCTAGAAATGGTAAGGCTCTGAAGAAAAAGCAAGTCAGCTAAAGAGTCTTGGCTGCTGCCATGGGACATTTGGGGTCATGATGAAGTAGGGGAGAGAAGAACGATTTTCCCTCTACCCTTCTAGGTTCTCTGCTGGGGACTCTGTGACAAGAGACACATTAACACGAGGGAAATAAACATATATACACGTGGGGAATTGAGTAACTCCAAGAGGTGGCTTAGAATTCAGGCCTTCAATACAGTCTTCAGCTAAAGACTAAAAGAAAGAAAAGCGTAGGGGAGGTCAGTTATGGGGAGGTGACCAGGAAAAGTAACGTAAATAGGAGTTAAGGTTTGTTATGCAGATTGACGCAGGTGCCTCTCCCTTGATAAGATTCCCACGAATTTAGAACCTCCTCTTTCTCTTCCTGGTACCAGGAGGGAGACACCCTTAGAAATGGAGATTTCCTTTATAAATGTAAATTTTCCCTTACAAAAGGGTAACTGACAGTTTCCAGAGCTTCTCCCAGGCGTCTGCTGTTTCTCAAAATAATCAGCTCAAAATAAGCCTTATGCCAAAGAGGCATATTTTGAGGCGGCACACACTGCCACTCTTCGGTGACAATTTGGGAAGAACCACACCCAGTAGGCTTCTCTGATGTTTTCCAAAGAGCTACACACCTGGCTGGTCATTAGCAACAAGCACACCTGGAGGTTCTTTGCATCCAATTTCCATAGGTGATCTTGCTCATTCAAAGGTACATTTCAAGTGGCGCTGACTTTTTCTTATTTCTGCCCCTTTTCCCCATTGCCTCATTTGCCACGCACAGTTTCCTGCTGTCATGTGTGGGGTGGGAGCCACAGGCTTAGAGAAAAAAGAGGAGTGAGTACTTGTTCTATGGAAGCTGGTGGCTCCTGAGCCTTCGCTTGTCCAAGGTCACTTTGATCAGCTCGAATGAAAGCAGCCCTCGTGCGGTGGACATTGATTCCCGACCTCTTTCTCTCTAATACCCTATTGCGTTTCAAAAACAGTTGTTCCGCCCTCCCTGCCATTTCCTAACCTGGGTTGAAAGCAGTGGCTCATTCGCTCTCCTGGGACCCGCTCTGGCAATGAAGTGTGGTCCAGAAAAGTCCCCTCAGAGGGTGCACACCTGTTGTTCCCTGGTCTTTCGTGCCTTTCCTGCAGGGGCTGAGAGGTTATCCCAGGCCCACGGCCAGAGCCACAGTCTGACCTGACTGGCTGCCCCCCATCCCTAGCACAACGTGTGCGGCCAGCCAGGGATGGTGGCCAGCTGGGGACAGTGCTTCGCGGCTGCAATGGCCTGCTGCAGGGGAGGGAATGGGAGATGTTATAGACTCACCCAGGGTACACATTTAGTCACTCAGTTAAACCATGAGCGCTGCACGAGGAGTCGAGAGACTGGGTTCAGACTCAACCTAACTTCCAAGTACCTGGCTGTGTAGCCACGGAGATATCTGTTCACCTGTCTTGGGCTGTTTCTCACCCATATGATAACAACAATGTTTATTATGTGCCAGGGACTGTTATAAACATGTTAACTCTTTTGATCCTCCAATAGTCTATAACACAGATTACAGCGACGCTACCTGCTTATCAGTGAGGAAGCTCAGAGAGGCTGATGTAGTCTGTTCAAGGCCAAGAGCTAGTAAATGATAGTTGACTCTAGAACGTGGCCCCTTGTTCCAATGCATACTGCCACTGTTGGGACAGGAAAAAACGTACTGGCTATCTAGTGCTGTCTAACAATTTCACATGCAATTTGGTGGCATAAAGCAATAAACATTTAGCATGACACATGGCTCTGTGTGTCAGGAATCAAGGAGCAGATTAACTGGGTCGGGGGGGAGGTTCAGAGACTCTCTGGCTCAGAGTCTCTCATGAGGCTGCAGCCAAAGGGTTGGCCGGTACTGTACTCATCAGGAGGCTGGACTGGGCTGAAGGATCCTCTTCCAAGATGGCGCCCTCACATGTTTGCTGGTTGTTGGCTGGATGGACGTCTCAGTTCCTCTCCATGTAGACTTCTCTCCACAGGACATGGTTGTAGGCTTCGCCCAGTGCAGTTACTCTACGAGAAGGCAGAACAGAAACTGAACTTAGCACACACCATCATTTCCACAGTATTCTATTGGGTGCACAGGTCTGCTCTCTTCTGTGTGGAAGAGAAATACACAAAGAAGTAAATACCAAGTTGGTGGGGCCAGTGGAGCCATCTTGGAGGTTGGCTATCACAGATGGTAGCAGAGAGCAGCTCAGAGGGTGGTCGGGAGGATCAAGGCAAAGAATAGATGCAAACATGCCGTAGGAATTTGCTAGGGCTATTGTACCACAGACTGGGCGGCTTTAAACAAGAGAAATATATCCTCTCACCGGTTGGAAGGCCAGGGGCCCAAAATCAAGGTATCCACTGGGCCACATTCCCTTTGAAGACTCCAAGGAAGAATCTTTCTTCGTCTCTTCAGGCTCCTGGTGGCAATCATGCCATTTTGGGGTTAAAGTTTCTTCGCTCCATTCTCTGCACATGGCATCTCCCAGTGTGTGTCTTTTTTTTTTTTTTAAATGTTTATTTTTGAGAGAGAGAGAGCATGCACAGCTGGGCAGGGGCACAGAGAAAGAGGGACAGAGGATCTGAAGCAGGCTTTATGCTGATAGCAGAAAGCCCAATGTGGGGCTTGAACTCACGAACCATGAGACATGAACTTGAGCGAAGTTGGACGCTTTACCGACTGAGTGCCCTCAGTGCTTTACCCAGGCACCGTTCCAGTGTGTGTCTTTATATGGCTTCCTTATAAGGAGGGTAGTCACAATGGATTTAGGGGCCACCCTACTCCGGTAGGACCTTATCTTAACTTGTTTACATCTCTGAAGACCTTAATTCCAAAGAAGGTCACATTCGCAGGTACGGGAATTGGGACATCAACATCTCTTCAGGCAGGTGAGGAGGTGCGATCCATCCCACAACATGCACCGTGTGGTGTGTCAAACCCCAAGTACCACGTACTGTGAGTCCGTACTGTCTTCAATTGCAGCAGAAATTGTGATAATGAAAGCTGATGGTTTCACTGACCCTTCTGCTGGAGGCCATTGGCATCATGATGGCAGCCTTTAGGTCACTTTGAAAGTCAGACATCCTGGCCACCTTCCCAAGGCCACGCTGCTGTCTCTCACTGGAACTTCCTCATACTCCCCCCAGTGGATTCTGGATTCTAGCCACAGAATTTGTCTCTATCAGATTCTTTCCTGCACATGCCACTCCCCAAGGCTGATTCGGCTCCACACCTTTTTCACCTGACCGCCCCAAACATCTCTGCGGCCCAAGCCTCCCTCCCAGTTCCCGGAACCACTGTTGCTCTAAAAGTTGTTTCTTGGTGGAGTCCTGGCGCCCCGCCAAGATACACCACTCAGCCCCCTTGCTCCTGGCCCTCACCGGCTCCTCCGCCAAGCCAGGCACCCGGCGATGTGTGTCAGGAAAATGCCAGCTAGGAAGTGAGTGGTTTCCAGTCCCAGCTCTGCCTCCGGTGAGCCAGGTGACCTCCAGCAAGTCTCTTCTCCCCGCCCCCCCCACCCTCTGAATTTGCCAGGTGCATTCCAATGAGTCCTTACTGGATGCTCCCAGCGTGCCAGGCATGGGGTACAAGCGCAACTCAATCACGGTCCCTGCCCCCAAGCGTTTATGATGGAATCAGCAAGAATAATGCCAACCGGTCGCTGAGAAACACACGATAGGAGTTACAGAAGTGCGCGAGGGGCCATGGGAACAAAGACAAGGGAGGAGGGACCCCACGCTGGCTAGGAACGGGGGTGCGAGGCCGTCCAGGAGAGAAGGAGCAGAGATAGGATTTAAGCTCAGTGCCAGGCTGAGCTGGACGGTCACAAAGGCAGAAGTCACAATAGCAGGTCTCATGCCCAGTTCGGCCTATGGAAATGTTCTATTCTAGCTGCCGGATGTCTTAGATTTGAATTGATTGGTACAATTTAAAAATCAGATTTTAGGGGCACCTGGGTGACTCAGTCCGTTGAGCATCCGACTTCAGCTCAGGTCATGATCTCACAGTTCGTGGGTTTGAGCCCCGCATCAGGCTCTGTGCTGACAGCTCAGAGCCTGGAGCCTGCTTCGGATTCTGTGTCTCCTTCTCTCTCTGCCCCTCCCCTGCTCACACTCTGTCTCTCTCCCTCAAAATAAATAAACCTTAAAAACATTTTTTTATGGGGCGCCTGGGTGGCTTAGTCGGTTAAGCGTCCGACTTTCGCTTAGGTCATGATCTCGCGGTTCGGGGGTTCGGGCCCCGCGTCGGGCTCTGTGCTGACTGCTAGCTCAGAGCCTGGAGCCTGTTTCGGAGTCTCTGACTCCTTCTCTCTCTGACCCTCTCCTGCTCACGCTGTCTCTCTCTCTCTCTCTCTCTCTCTCCTAGAAATAAATAAAATATTAAAAAATTTTTTGTAACATTTTTTTAATTAAAAATAAAAAAATAAATAAAAGTCAGATTTTAGGGGCTTCCCTGTGACTCAGTCGGTTAAGCGTCTGACTTCGGCTCAGGTCATGATCTCGTGGTTTGTGAGTTCAAGTCCCACATTAGGTTCTGCGATGACAGTGCAGGGCCTGCTTGGGATTTTCTCTCTCTCTCTCTCTCTCTCTCTCTCTCCCTATTCTCTCCCTCCACCCCCCTTCAAATAAAATAAATAAACTTGAAATTTTTTAAAATCAGATTTTACATGAAAATTTGGATTTCTAGCTTCTCTTAGAAAACCGGACGACGTGGCAGCCCAGAGCCCACGTTCCGGCACAACGACCATCAGTGGGAGCACTCGGTTTGCCCCAGTCTCCACCAGTCCCCTCTCCCCGTCACACTCAGCTCCTTCCCCTGCTGATGCTGTCTGCGTGACCCTTGCCATCCCCTGCAGTTTGTCATCCCTTTTTTAAGACCTGTGACCGCTGCAGTGTCCCTGCCTTTGTGAAGCCTCATATGCCAACTCCCGCTGGATGGTGATATAGTCTCAAAGCCACACAAGATTTTGAGGGAAAGCTCTGTGTGTCCACAGAGCCAACATGCTGCCAACAAGTTGAATTCTGAGGATGGTAGGGAGGTAACCTGAACTCTAGGATCAAAAACTTAAGACTCCACAGCGTCCCTCATCATCAAGGAAATGTAGATCAAAACCACACTGAGATACCACCTCACACCGGTCAGAGTGGCTAAAATGAGCAAATCAGGAGACTCTAGATGCTGGCGAAGATGTGGAGACACGGGCACCCTCCTGCACTGTTGGTGGGAATGGAAACTGGTGCAGCCCCTCTGGAAAACAGTGTGGAGTTTCCTCAAAAAGTTAACAACAGAACTCCCCTATGACCCAGCAATAACACTGCTAGGAATTTACCCAATTTAAATTTTTTTAATTTAAAAAAAAATACAGGAGTGCTGATGCATAGGAGCACATGTACCCCAATGTTCACAGCAGCGCTC
This sequence comes from Crocuta crocuta, assembly GCF_008692635.1. NCBI lineage: Eukaryota > Metazoa > Chordata > Mammalia > Carnivora > Hyaenidae > Crocuta > Crocuta crocuta. Next base: position 1,828,352 of record NW_027527428.1, on the reverse strand, counting down.
TCAACAATAGCCAAAACATGGAAAGAGCCTAAGTGTCCATAAACGGACGAATGGATCAAGAAGATGTGGTTCATCTATATGATGGAATACTACATGGCAATGAGAAAGAATGACATCTGGCCATGTGTAGCAACATGGGTGGAACTCGAGGGTGTTATGCTGAGCAAAATAAGTCAGGCAGAGAAGGACAGATACCATATGTTTGCACATATAGGTGGATTAGGAGGAACTTAATGGAGGACCACGGGGGAAAAGAAGGGGAAAAATAGTTGGGGAGAGGGATGGAGTCAAACCATGAGAGACTCTTGAATGCTGAGAACAAACTTAGGGCTGATGGGTGTTGGGGAGAGGGGAAGGGGGGTGATGGGCATGGAGGAGGGCACTTGTGGGGATGAGTTCTGGGTGTTATATGGAAACCAACTTGACAATAAACTATTAAAAATTTTTTTAATTTAAAAACTTTTAAAAAAACAAAAAAAAAAAAACAAAAAAACTTGAGATTCCCAACAAGTCATTCCTGCTTCAGCTTGTCTTATGGGAGCTTTTCTTCCTTCGTTCCTTCATTCCTTCCTTTCATTGCTTGTTTATTTACTTAGTTATACATTTTAAAAATATGTATTTATTTTTTTAAGAGACAGAGAGACAGAGTATGAGTAGGGGAGGGGCAGAGAGACAGGGAGACACAGAATCTGAAGCAGGCTCCAGGCTCTGAGCTGTCAGCACAGAGCCTGGCTCAGCGCTTGAACCCAAGAAACATGAGATCATGACCTGAGCTGACATTGGACACTTAACCTATTGAGCCACCCAGGCACCCCATTAATGTTTATTTATTTATTTTGAGAGAGAGATAGAGAGAGAGTGAGCAGGAGAGGAGCAGAGAGAGAGGGAGACAGAGAATCTCAACCAGGCTCTGTACAGTGTCAGTGCGGAGCCTGATGCGGGGCTCAAACTCGCGAATCGTGAGATCAGGACCTGAGCCAAGACCAAGAAGCCATCAAGAGTTGGGCGCTTAGGGGCGCCTGGGTGGCTCAGTCGGTTAAGCGTCTGACTTCGGCTCAGGTCATGATCTCATGGTTTGTGGGTTCGACCCCCGCGTCGGGCTCTGTGCTGACAGCTCAGAGCCTGGAGCCTGTTTCGGATTCTGTGTCTCCCTCTCTCTCTCTGCCCCTCCCACTCATTCTCTGTCTCTCTCTGTCTCAAAAATAAATAAACTATAAAAATTAAAAAAAAAAAAAAAGGAGTTGGGCGCTTAGCCGACTGAGCCACCCAGGCACTCCTGTCTTACAGGAACCTCTCTACAAAGCGCGGCGGTGGAGAGATGGCCTGTCTGACAGCAGGTGGCTCCTCTGCTTCCGGCCATCTGCTCTGGGCCTCCCCCGAGCTGCGGCCCACGGCACAGTGCGTCACCCCGGGAGTCCTGATCAGAAAACTCCTGATCTTGTCTCCCTCCCCGCTGCCCCAGGAGTACTTCAATTCCAGCTCTGCACCTGATTCAGGAGCCATCGACTACAGTCAGGGGCGGGAAAGCAGCACATTCTGAACGGCGGCCGCAGCTGTCAGTCCCCTGGGACTGACCTAACCCTGCAGATGGCCACAGGAGGCTGGGAGTCCCAAATCAGCCTGTCAGCAGGGTCACAGCTCCTCCGAGCCTCAAGGGGGAGGATCCTTCCTGGACTCTTCCGGCTTCTGGTGGCTTCGGTGTCCCTTGGCTTGTGGCTGCGTCCCTGGAGTCCCTGCCTCTGACTTCACGTGGCCTGTTTCTCTGCATCTCTGTCTTCTTTCCCGTCTCCACTCACCAGTGGATGCAGGGCTCGCCTTAATCCAAGATGATCTCATCTTGAGATCCTTATCTTCATCATACCCGCAAGCCCTTATTCCAAATAGGGTCATATTCTGAGGGTTTTTTTTTTTTTTAGGAAAAAGCAGGGAAACACCATTCAACCCATGCCCCCCCCCCATCAGCTCTGTTACTGCCATATGACAAATAACCCCGACATTTAGTGACTTCAAACAGCAACCACCATTTTCTTCTCTGTCATGGTCATGGTTTCTTTGGGTCAGGAATTCAAGAAGGTCCTGGCTGGGCAGTTCTGGCTTGAATAGTGGATGGTGCTGGAAGAGTGTGGAGCTACTGGGGGGTGGGGGTGGGGGGCAGGCAGGCATCTATCTTGCTGTCGCAAAGTCTCTGTTCTTTCAACCTGGAAAATGGGCCTGACCGAGGCCACAGCGGCCCTCCAGGATGGTTTCGGCATGATAGGGACACGGTACAGAGCAGGCCTGTGACCCGGTAGCCAGGTGACCTGGCTTGCAGCCCTGGCTCTGTTCCTCACATTTGTGTGATCTTATGTAGTTTCCTGTTCTAGAACAAAAGGGATAATGTCTGCCTGCTACTTTCATGGGTGAAAGAAGGCTAAACATGCTGGAGTGCTTGCTAAGATATTTAATGCTCTTCACATAAAAGGCATCAGGTATCTCTTGGACTTCCTCAGCCTGACGCAAACATCCAAGCTGCTTCACAGGTATTCATAGATCTTATTTTTTAATTTTTTAAATGTTCTATTTTTTTTACAAACTTTTTTTTAATGTTTATTTTTGAGAGAGAGACAGAGACAGAACATGAGTGGAGGAGGGGCAGAGAGAGAGGGAGACACAGAATCCGAAGCAGGCTCCAGGCTCTGAGCTGTCAGCACCAAGCAAGAGCCGTGAGATCATGACCTGAGCCGAAGTAGGACGCTTAACCGACCCAGGCACCCCATAGTCGTTGATTTTAATGTAAAATTTTCCTACCAGCCCCAGCAAGAGCTGTGCCACCCAGCAACTGGGGGCGATGGGCAGGGAGACCGGGGGCTCAAATCATCAATGAGGGACTGTGGGCTTTGGAGCATGGAGGTTCTTGCTGCCCCGGGTCACCCATGTGTCGCTCTGGGGACGGGGATGAGGGGACGAATCTCTCTGAGCATGCCTATCATTACGGGCTATGTAAACAGGCCACCTCTAAATTTAGTGGCTTAAAACAATTTATTTTTATCTCTCATGGTTTTGTGGGTCAACAGGGTTCAACTGGCCAGTTCTCCGCTGGTGGCGGAATGGTCGCCAGTCTCTACTCGGTGTCTCTCCAGCAGCAGCTAGGGCTGTGGTCGTCTGAAGGCCCCACCCAGCAGCAAGTCCCGGTGGCAGTTGGAAGGACTCCTGGGGGGGCTGGGGGGGGAGGCTCTCTCGCCAGCAGTAGGGCTTCTGGCTTCTCAAGTGGCCTTCGTGATCCCAAGGGTGGGTAGCAATCCCAGTGCTATCAAGGGCTCAGCATCTCTTCCGCCATATTCTGCTGGTCAGAGCGGTTGCAAAGCAGCCCAGATACGGGTCGGGGGCGGGTGTCAGAGGGGGATCGGAATGGACTCTACCTCTTGATGGCTTGGTACGTCCAAGGAGGGCAGAAACTGTCTGCTGTGGCCTGTGGGAGCCGCAGGAACAAGGGACAGTCCCCATTCTTTTAAGCTGGGCTGCCCAGCTTAGACTGGCTGTTGCCGTGACAGCACGGAGGGCCCAGCTTTGGTTGGAGTGCAGGGACAGGCAAGGCCCCTCCACTGAAAAGCCACTAGGCAGCCCTAGTCCCCTCTCTTGGTCACCCAGGTGCTGCTGGTTTGCCCTGGGTAACAGGAATGTGGGCAGGCCCTGGGCACCAAGGTCAAGGCTGTGATAAGGAGGCCTATACGTGGCCAGCATTCAGCCTGGCCTCCCTCCCACATCCTGACACTGCTCTGACCAAGCAGGTGGATAGCTTCATAGGGGTGGTGTTGAATCGTCCGCTGGACAGCTGGGCAGGCCCAGGCCCTGATGTGGAGGCGGGAGGGCGGCTGGAAGTGGCATGGGGGACGATCAGAGAGTCCTCTCATTGTCTCGGCTGTATTTCTAACAGAGACCTTGTCACCAGCACTGTCTGTTAGCTATTCTCAGGCACAGAGGAGATGGAGCCTTGCTCCGCCAGCCTCGTCTCTCCTGCTTAGTCTCTGACCTCACCCGCTCCCTGGCTCGGGGCAGTCACTCCCCTAAACTCCCCCTTAAGGCCAGCACACTCTCTGGCTTTTCAAACCAAGTGCAACCATCAGCTGATTCCTCCCTTCCTGCATCCTCTCTCTGCCCCTTGTCCCATCTTAATACCTTCCTTGGGGACTCAGGGTGGCAGGCACCAGGTGACCGGGAGCCACTTGCAAACGTTCGGAAAGGTGTGTTAATTTCCTGAGGCTGTGGTAACCCATCACCACATGCTAGGTGGCTTCAAAGAACAGAAACTGATTCTCCCCCAGCTCAGGAAGCCAGAAGTCCAAGATCAAGGTGTCGGCAGGGTTGAGGTCTTCTGAGGGAGAACCCATTCCATGCCTCTGTCCCAGCCTCTGGTGGCTATGGGCAACCCTTGGCTTGCGGAGGCATCACTCCATCTTCAAGTGACCTCTGTCTTCAAGTGGGTTCCCACCTAAGTCCCCACATCTTCTTTTTCAGTCTTAGTAGGGACGCTGTCATTCGATTCGATGCAGTATGGTCTTATCTCAATCCTGACCTTAATTATATCTGTAAAGACCCTATTTCCAAATAAGATCACGTCCTGAGGTTCAGGAGAACATGAATTTTGGAGAGGCACCGATTAAGTCAGGACACCACCACATGGGATGTTCACCCATCAGCCCCCCAAGAACCTTCCCCCCAGGACACTTGGCTCGGCTGGGCAAGGTGGGCAGGCGCAGTAGAGATGGTGACCCAGCGGCCACAGCCCCCCTTCCTCTAGAAAGTGGAGACGGCGATTATTCCAGCTGAATCCGAGGAGCTTCCCGAGCTTCCTGGCCCACCTCCAGCCTTCTCTTCTTGGATTTGTGCTTTCACGTTGTAGCTGTGGCTGAATCTGTGAGCCTGGGGGCAAGGCATGGCTTCTCTGAGCCTCAGCTGCCTCGCCTGTAACAGGAGAATCATGGGAGCCACCTCATAGGGCCGTACTGAGTATTAAGCAGGGTTGAAGTTAGCGGTTCCTAGCACAGGCCTGACCCGCGGAAGGTGCCGGTGAGTCAGTCAGCAGCCAAAACAGCAGGTCTGGCCCCGTCCTTACACGTCAAGTGTTGTGTTCAGTGCTTTCCACGTGTTATCTGAGCTAAACCTCAGGGCTCCAGGAACCAGGTACTATTTTTATCTCTATTTTATAAAACAAGGAAACTAAAGTTTAGAGAGATTAAGTAACTTGCCCAAGGTCATTGGGTGAGTAAGTGGCGGCAGCTCTGAGCCGGAACCCTGTGTAGCCTGACCCTGAGCCCCAAGGCGAGGCACATGAGAAGGGACAGATCTGGCTCCAGGGCTGCCCCCCCCCCCCCCCCACCTCCCTAGGCTTCCAGTAAGTTCTCTAGACTCGCATGCCCCTAGGAATGGATCATTCTCTATTCATCTCTGTAAGTGGCCTACATACCTCGCTGATTCACGGAGTCACAATTATGCTCACTGAGGAGATATTTGCTCATGTTTAATTTAAATTTTTTTAAATGTTTGCTTATTTTTGAGAGAGAGACAGGACTTGAGCAGGGGAGGGGTAGAGAGAGGGAGACACAGACGCTGAAGCAGACTCCAGGCTCTGAGCTGTCAGCACGGAGCCCAACGTGAGGCTCCAGCTCACAAACCACGAGATCATGACCTGAGCTGAAGTCAGATGCTTAACTGACTGAGCCACCCAGGCTCCCCCTGTTCATGTTTAATTTAAAAACTGGGCCAAGGTGAAGTGATTTACAGGGTATGGGGGTGGGAGTCCATTCAGCACACATCTGCTTCCTCTCCCCGCCTGCCCCCCGCCAAACTCCTCCTCTCCTGTGCAGTGGGGGACAGCTATGCTTGGGGAACCTGGGATACCTCACTGCAGTTCCAGAGGAGATTAGGAAAGACAGCTAACCTTACAGGCTGCTCAGACCTGCCCTGGCAGGGGTCTGGTGAATTACAGCTGGGGCAGCAAATGGCAAACGACACTCCACAGGCCGCGTCTAGCCCACTGACTGTTTTTATGAATAAAGGTTTATTGAAGCACAAGCCATGCCCATTTATTAACACATGTGTTGTCTGCTTTCACGCTACCCTGGCAGAGCTGAGTGCTTGTGATGGAGACCCTGGCCATGAAGCGGCCAAAAGTTGCCATCTGGACTTTTACAGAAAACCGCCAGCCCCTGAATTAGGGAAGTGCTCTCTGTGTGAAGTGGTTTCTGTCTGGGCTTCTGTTTGGGCTGTTGGAGATGGAAGGAGATTCTTCTGAGTAAGAAAGGATGTGTTGGTGGCTTTCCCAACCTGACAAGCTGGGCTTGTTCAGGACAAGAGTGGGGCTGGGATCTGAGATGAAGAACCAAACCAGCGCCATGACAGGCTTCAGAAGGCCCCAGAGATGAGAAGACCCAAGTCTCTGAGGCCTGACTCAGCAGGCTTGAGCCACCGCCCTTCCCTGTGTCCGAACCAATCACTGGAGGTTGGGAGGTACCGGACGTTCCGGCCACTATTCTGGCCCACCTTGCTCTAAACTCACCAATCCCTCTGCGCCGTCACGACCTCTGCCGTCACCTCGCCCTATCACGTTGTATCCCTGTCCATCACCCCTTTCCCCGCCCTGGAGTTAATAAAAACCCTACTCCTTTGTTCGGGGCTCTCAGCATGGATTCATTGCATTGGTGAGGTCTGGGAGCCCGAGCTTAAGCCCGTAATAAAGCCCTTTGCATACGTGACTCGGACTCCTTGGTGGTCTTGGGATTTTGGGGAGATCGCGATCTGGGCATAACAGAGGTAGTGCTGACTCAGGGCCTAGATCATTCTTCACCCCCACACTGAGTCCATCATTGGCCACTGAGCTCCTACAGCCTCAAGCAGAGAACCACTGTTCCCTGGTGTCCCAGGCGGAGGGGCTGAGAGCCTCTGCAACTTGAGCTCAGCTGTTAAAGTAACCTGGTTTACGCAGTTAGCTGGGGGCACTTGGGCTCCGGGCCATTCCTTCCTCTCTGCCCCTTCCTCTCTCCCTCTCCCCAGAGTCATGGTCTCCTTACGTGGTTCCTTTTCCCTGGGATATCCTGGGTTCCCCACGGATTATGCCCCCCACCCCAGCCACCTTCCCAGACCTGGGAGGGGCTGCGAGCCAGGGAGGACTTCTCCTGCATGGGCCCTAAGCACATGGGGGAAGTCAGCACCCACAGTCATGGGCAAGGAGCTCCAAACACAAATAAACAAGTACAAATGCACACGGCCCCATTCTTCCTTGTTGTCCGGTGAAGGTGTGCCAGGCCCTGGCTGTGCCCTTGGCCATTGAGTACAGTTGGCCCAGGCTGGCCTCAGCATGTGCTGAGCCATCAGCACGCCCAGAACCCTAGCTACACAGGCTGGCTCCTTAGGAGGACGGTGGAGGCACCCAGTGGGTGCCTGGTGGGCTGCTGTCCCCACGATCGATTTTCTTTTAATGTGCTCTGTGCTGACTCTGTTCTGTCCTGCAGTCTGGTGCCTCTCTCTGGCACCATGACTCCAGCCTGCAGCCTGGTCTGGCCAGATACCCAGGGAGGAACATATGTCCGTATCTGGGGTTCAGAGGAGGGAGGGAGGAGCCAGCTCACAGCCAACGTGGAGCCACGCCTTCTCTTTCAGCCACCTGTCCCGAAACCCAGGTCCCCATCCTGTCTGATCTCAACGATACCCCCAGACCGGAAAGTGGCCATGCTAGGCCAGGCGACCCCACACACAGGTGTAAAAGAGCAGCCAGCAGCTCAGCAGGACTGGAAAATTCTTGAAGACCCTGCGATGTGTTATTACGTTAATGTCTTTAATCACTGCGAACATTCACAAACTTTTCTTTTTATCACAAAAGGCATTCATACTTTCAAGAATTTTGAAACAAGACCAGAGTTGTTTGAACATGAAAGACACCCTGATGCCCCTCGCCCCCCTCCAACCCCATTCCAGCCCCTAGAGGAGCCAGTTTGGACAGTAGCTTTCCAGATATTTTCTGTGCTTGCTCATTTGTGTCTGGAAATCATTCCATGAGATGGGCAGGTCAGATAACGAAGTTGCCAGTTTACAGGCAGCAAAGCGGGGCTGGAGGAAGTCAAATTCTTGGCTGAGGGTCTAGAGACCCTCAGGGCTAGAGGGCTGCAGGGCTAGAGAACTTGGGAGCAGAGGGGCAGGAGGAGAGTGAGGTCTCCAGTCCCGGGAGGGGGAGACCAGTGGGGAGGTGTTCCAAACTGGCACTGGTCAGATCCGTTCAACCAGGGAGTCCCGATTCCACCTTCTACTCTGCTCTTGGTTTGCTGTTGAGTCACCTGGCCTGTTCTAGAATCCAGAGTTCTGGAAGGCAGTGAGTGTATCCAGACCCAACAACCACAGACCAAGACAAGATGAATTCCCACTCCACTTGAGAAGAAATGTGTGTGCACGTTCTGGCAAGTTCTCTGACCCTTTAAAAAACATGCTTCAAATGGATAAGTAATATCTTGCAAGCTAAGTTGGACTGTTTTGCCGTCAGAATGAACACGAGCTGGCCTCACAAGCTGGTGGAGAGCATTCATTTGCCTGTGAATCTTTTTATAAACACTTACCAACTCCGTAGTGAGTAAAAGAAAGCAAATTTGAGTTAGTCATATTCCTCAGGCAAAATACAATCTGTTCTCCCAGGAAGCGAATGAAGGGCTGTTTTCTATAAGATCAGCGTTTCTTCCTCCCTTAGAAGCTACACAAAGTCTGATCTCAGTGTCAAAGTCGTAGCTAGGACAAAGGAAGTTGGGACATCATCAAAAGTCTGTACCCGGGGCTGTAATAAGAAATATATATTTGGTCTTTGTCTCTGGTCCAGGCACAGAGCTCCTAATGCCCTTGCAATTTCCCAGGTGAGAGGAGGGGCTTTTCAAATGTAGGACAAGCCTTTGGATCACCCCTGAGTGCATGTGAAACAGGAGACTTAGTGCAGGGGTCCCCACATAGCCTCTGGGTGGGGCCAGATAAGAGTCATAAGCAGGCTACAGCTTTCGGCCCCTTCCACCGATGGATGGCCAGCGGGCAGTGAGTGCTGAAGACCGAGCTCTATAAAAACTCTTGAAAAACCAGATGTGATGAGCTTCTGGCTGGTGCCAGGAGGATGGTGCAAAAGGCTTGAACAGACACTTCACTTCAGAGGACATACAGATGGTGAATAAGCCCATGAAAAGAGGGCCCACATCATTAGCCATTAGGGCAGTGTAAATTAAAAACATAACAAGATGCCTCTATACATCTAGCATATTGGCTGACATTTTAAAAGCTGATCATCTCCAGCACGGGTGGAGATATGATGCACCTGAAACTCTCCTGCATTGTCGGTGGGAATGCAGAACGGTGAGGTCACTCTGCGAAATTCAAAAAGACAGCCTCCAGGGACGGAGAGCTTGGCGGTGGTTGCCAGGCAGGGCCCAGGAGTGGGGAGAGGGTGCCGCTCCCCAGAGGGGAAGCTTGGAAGGGGGTGGGGGGTTGCCTTGTCCTGATTGCGGTGGGCGGTTATGCAAATCTAAATGCCAAAAAACCCCAAACAGATAAAAGTCAGTTTTATTCTAAGTTGATCAAATAATTTCTTTTTAAAAAATATTTTATTTATTTTTGAGAGAGCACAAGCAGGGGAGGGGCAGAGAGAGAAGGGGACAGTGGCTCCGAAGTGGGCTCCGCACTGACAGCAGTGAGTCCGATGTGGGACTTGAACTCACAAACTGTGAGATCATGACCTGAGCCAAAGTCAGACTTTCACCTGACTGAGCCACCCAGACACCCCTACTCTAGGTTAATTTTAAAAATAAAGTAGGAGCAAGGAAGGGGAGACTGAATTAAGAGGGAAATGGGTTCTTCTTATCAATGTTTGCTTCCTTGGAAGGATGGTATCAGTCTTCTACCAGGTGAGGACACCCCAAGACGCACCTGCTGTGGGCCAGGAGCAAGGCTTCTGGACAAGGACATCGTGCTGGCTGGCTGGCTCGTGGACATCCCGGCCCCCAGAACGGCCGGAATCCAGACATTGCAGTGAAGTCCTCACTCCATGGATTCTATCCGCCCAGAAGAAAGTACAGATTTGTCTTCACCCCATATTCATGTTTCCCTCCCCCCTCTTCCATGGGGCTGCTCCCGCCACCTCTGTCTAGAGAGGGCATCCCTTTTTAGTGTGCAGAGCTACCTTCCGTTGGATGTACACTTGCACTCCCTTTTAACCTTTGCAAAAAGAGCACTTCAGCCTGCGAAACTGTGAAGTTGGTGGAAAGGCGCAGAGACCCTGTGGCTGTCCGTCGGCTTCGACCCACAGATGCGGGTGACTTCGCGAACAGCAGAGCAGCAAAGATGCAAAGTGCCTGGTTCCCGGAAAGACTCTGTGGAGCAGAGCAGCGCTGAGAGACAAGACTTCCCTCTTCCAGACCATTAGACGAGAGAGAGAGAAGCTTTTGTTTTAAAAAATGGTGGTGGTGGGGCACCTGGGTGGCTCCGTCAGTTAAGCATCCTACTTCAGTTCAGGTCATAATCTTGCGGTTTGTGGGTTCGAGCCCCACGTCGCACTCTGTGCTGACAGCTCAGAGCCTGGAGCCTGCTTCGCATTCTGTGTCTCCCTGTCTCTCTGCCCCTCCCCCACTCACACTCTGTCAAAAATAAACATTAAAAAAAAAATTAAAGGTGGTCGTGCGGGGGCGCTATCTAGCTAAAGGCTGTGTGTTCGAACCCATTCAGCGGAGAAAGGGAGAGGAAAAATTGGCATCTAGTTGCCTTCTTCCTTCCTATTTGCCTTTTTCTGATTGATTCTAATTTCCAAAGAAGACAGGTCTGGGATATTTCACTGAGAGTGGAGGGTAGAGGGGAGAAGGGGCAGACAGCCACGTGTGGCCTCCTTTCTCTGCTAGGGAGGCTGTGCCGGGTCTCCATGCATCCCTCGGGGCTGCTGAGAGCCGGGCGGGAGCCAAGAGGTCAGGACAGGCAGGAATAGAAGAAGGGAATGAGAAAGAAACATCGGGAAGACGTGCAGGCGCACAACGCAGGCCCGATGCTGCAGGGAACACAAAATGCTTTTCTTTTTGATTTGTGCGAGATTCCTAAGAAGTGGGTGGCTCCAGGCGGGGTGGGCTCTGAGGGCCACTCTCCCGGGGAGGCGGGAAGCCTGGTCTCTTCCTACTTCCAGGGTCCTGTTCTCTCAGCACTGGGCTCATTTCATCCTCACGATAACCCTCTGACGTGGATGTGGCATTCTGGCTCCTGCTACACAGACGGAATGATGGAGAGTCAACCAAACAAGCAACTTCCCCCGCGTCACCCAGATGGGGTGCGGCTGACCCAGAACTCGAGGCCCACCTCTGACATCACAGCTTGTGCCTGAACCAGTTTGCACCGCAGCCCGCGTCATGTTCTAGGGGAGATGCTCTAGGTGGGGGCGCCTGGGTGGCTCAGTCGGTTAAGTGTCCAACTTCAGCTCAGGTCTTGAGGTTCGTGAGCTGAGCCCACATCTGTGCTGTCAGAGCAGAGCCTGGATACTCTGTCTCCCTCTCTCTCTCTGCCTCTCTCTCAAAAATAAACGTTTAAAAAATGTTTAAAAAAATCTCACAGCAGTGACCTGAGTCCCCAGTACTCCCTGGCCACAGGGTGAGGTAGGAAAAGGCCTGTGAAGGGGACGCAGGAAACCTGGGTGCGAGTCCTGGTTCAACCCTTTGCTGTGTGACTTCTGAGAAATCGCTTCCCCTCTCTGGGCCTCCATTTCCTCATCAGAAAGAAAGGGACTGTCCTGAGGACTGAATGCACAGCAGGAATGAAGCAGTCTGTAAAATGTAACCCTCCATGTGACCATAAGACGGAATGAGAGCTCTCAGCCACCACCTCCCTCTGTCCCGGAACTTGCTGATCTCCAGAGTTAGTTCCGGGAACATTCCATTTCGTTCTGTTGCAGAGTGGGGCCAGAGAGTGGCAACTGTGTTTTCTTTTTCAATAAGGAATACAGTCACAGTTCAAACATTTAAACTTACAAAAAGGTATATAATGAAAACGTTCTCTCCCATGTAACTGATGGAAGCAATTTCTTAGGTATCCATCCAGACATGTTCTTTAACACATACCACCGGACAAGCATATGCATTGTCTTCTTTCTTTTCCTTTAAAAATTTTTTTAAAAATGTTTTATTTATTTCTGAGAGAGAGAGAGAGAAAGAGGGAGAGAGAGAGACAGAGCATGAGCGGGGGAGGGGCAGAGAGAGAGGGAGACAGAATCCGAAGCTGGCTCCAGGCTTTGAGCTGTCAGCACAGAGCCCGATGCAGGGCTCGAACCCACGAACTGTGAGATCATGACCTGAGCCGAAGTCGGATGCCTAACCGACTGAGCCACCCAGGCGCCCCATTCTTTACCTTTTTTAAAAGTTTATTTATTTATTTTGAGAGAGAAAGGGAACGTGTGCATAGGAGGGGCAGAAAGAGAGGGAGAGAGAATCCCAAGGAGGCTCTGCGCTGACAGTGCATAGCCCAATGTGGGCCTGAACTCACAAATGCAGAGCCTGATGTGGGACTTGAACTCATGAACCATGAGATCGTGACCTGAGTCAAAACCGAGTCGGAGGCTCAACCCACTGAGCCACCCAGGTGCCCCTGCACTGTTTTTTTTTATGCTTTTTACCCAAATGGTAGCATGCCAGGTCATCCGTTCGTTCATTCGTTCATTCATTCATTCATTCATTCATAATTGAGAATTGAAACTAGCCAGTTCTGTAGCCTGTTCTGCACCTACTTTGCTTTTCCCTCGTTTTCCCACTTTGCAACGTAACTGGGATGCGTCTCCAGATCCAGACATCAGCGGTTCCAATTCTTTGTTCCGGCTGCTGCATTCCAACGCCTGTGCATACCATCAGTGTGGAGTCCATCCCCTGCGGACCGCATCCCCAATCCCTGGTCATTCCCGTAAACAATGCCTCTAGGTCGTTTCACAACGACCAGCTGCGCATGTGCGTTACTTTTCTAGAAATGGAATTGCTGGGTTGCAGAAATCATGCACTCGGTAGGTATTGCCAAATCGCCCTCCATGGAGGTTGTGCGAGTTTATGATACTGCTGGCAAAGCGTCCTTTTCCACCCTCGCCAGATGGGTGCATTGTCGCACCTTTGATCTGAGCCAATCTGCTCCGTGGACAGTGGGGCCGGCGTGTCATTTTCATTTGACTCTTTTATTCTAAGGGAGGTTGAGCATCTTTTTAGTGCCCGGCCCTGGACTAGTTCATTTCCGCACACAACCAAAGGCCGTGGCCTTGCCCGCTAGCCCCTCTGCAAGATCCAGGACTAGGTTTGTGTTTTGGTCCCCTGGCTTCTTGCTGAGTCACTCAAGAAGGAAAGGGCAGCAGGCTCGGGTTATTTCTGCCGCGGGAGCCACCCGAGCTGCCAGTCCTGGGAGGACCTTGGTCTCTGGCATTCTCTGTGGGCATCCGGTACCCGTGCACACGGGATCATTGCACCTGTCAAATCCGGGCTCCCTGGTCCTCCTGGGAGAGACGGGGTGCACAGGTGGGGGTCAGGGTAGACGTATTTACAAACTAAAGTGTGGAAAGACCTCAGCTAGACTTGGAGAGGGGACATTTGGAAGGAACACATGAGCAAAGTCTTAAGCTATAAGTGACAGAGTGAGAGGGGGCCAGGCCAGGCGTAGGGGAGGGAGGATTCCACTGTTGGGAAAGGCGCTGGGCAGGGTGTGCGGAGAGCCACAGTGAAGGAGTTGGGAAAAGATTCTCAGTGGGAACCTCCAAGGCATCTTGCGTGAGTTGCACCCACCCCTGGCTGCTCGGTTCACCGCTTCAGGGCTGGTGATAATTCCTGCCTGGAGTCAGAAGTAGCGATACCCCGTGGTTGCTCATGGAAGATTCAGACGACCAACGAGGGGTGCAGAGAGGCCGGGTACCCTTGCTGGCCCTCTCTGAGAGGTGGCTCAGCGTCCATGGGGCAGCCCAGGTCACATTGGTGTAATTTAACCTCACTGCCGCCCTATGCATCTGGTAGCCCTTTGCTCCCCTGACAGAAGATGTCAAGAGGAGCCAGTGGCTAGATTCCTGGGCCCTGGGGAGTCTGCCGCCATGATTTCCAGACTCAAACAAAATGCAAATTTGCACTGGAAATTGCTGAGGCAGAGTTGTCCTGGAGCCCTTTGAAGCACAGGGCTGCTGTGTGGGTTTATGACCTTCGGGACATCTGATCCCACAGGAGAGCTGGGCTGTGGCATCCATGAACTATGGTAGAGTCCAGGGCCTTCCCTAGGCTGCACCACCGCCCACAGTCCAGTCTGTCTTCTCTGCTGGGGCTCATGATCTGGAGCTGTTCTTCTGCAACAGACCAGAGAGGGCCCCCCTTGCATCTTGGACCTTGCTCCTGGCCCATTCCGGGGCCCCGGGTAATGCTGCTCTGGGCCGGAGGGAGCATCATTGGGCAGTGGCCAGGAGGAGGCTGCCTTGCTGCAGCGAGCTTCTCAGTCTTCGCCACATCACAAAGCAGAGTGTTGAAGAACCGCAGCTTTGGATGCTCTCCTCCCCTCCCTCCTGCCCCTCCCCAGCCTCCCTGGGGGAAACTTACAAAAGTTGAGGTTGTCCCTGAGGGCACCAAGAAATGCTTAATTGCTTTCTGAGAGAATTGTCACCTCCTTCTGGTTTCCTCCCCTCTCCAGACCCCAGCTCCACCTCGTCTCCAACCACTAGAGGCTCTTGCTTAGAGAACTAGGGCTTGTGTGCTCTCTGGCAGCATCCCAAAGTAACCAGCAGCCGTGTGCCGGAGCCGCTCGCTTCTCGAAATATACTGCTGCACCACCTTCGCTGAAAAATAAGAACCCTATGTTTGGGGGAATAGATGTACATTTTTCTGTGAGCCAGGCCCTCACTGACAGCAGATGGATGATGGCCCGGGCCAGCTGAGTCAGCCAGACTTGGAGCAAGCAGACAGTGAGTACCAAGGCAGGGATGGGAGCCAGACAAGGAAAGCAAAATACGGAGAGATATTTGGAGGCTTTCGCCCAGGTTAGTCAGCATCTTGTGCAACTTGATTCGAGTGGAGGGCCAAGCAGAGAGATATACGTGCTTTGTAAAGTGTGGGCTGAAAAGCAGTAACAGACCCCCAACTCTATAACAATCATTGAAGTTTTATATAATGGTTCAAATTATGTATAATGGCCTAATAACTCAAATACCTTCGAAATATATTTTTTACTCATATAACAGCCCAAGGCAGGTATTCCTGATAGGCCAGTGGCTTTCCTCCACATGGTGATTCAGGGACCCAAGCTCTTTCCATCTGGGTCCCCTGCCATTCCCCAGGGTCGAATTGGTGTGTACAGCCAGCTGACAGAGGGGGGAGGGGCGTATGGGGAGAGGCACATCTGCTTCTTCTGGCCTTGGCTCAGAAGTGGCACACTTCTCTCCTGCTCACATTCTATTGGTGGGGGGTGAGTCACATGCCCACATCTGGTTGCAAGGGCAGCTGGGAAATGTAGTTTCTGCTCCTTAATGACAATGGCCATGAAAGGGGAGCAGGGAATTTGATGATCCATCACTGACCATCTATCTCTGCCACAAGATGAAATCAAGGCAGCTTGGTCATGTGACTGAGAGAGAGCAATTCATTCTGAGTTTTAAGGAACTGTCTGGAAGGATAGTCTGGGTGGTAAACTAGGGAGTTGTGCTTACATAACTTGCCAGAAGGGACTTTGCTGTTACCAAGGACCACAAGATCCAACAGCATCAGAACTGGGCAGAAATACAGGTGAGGGTTAGCAGAGAAGCAAACTTCTAAGAAACCTGGATAATTAGGCCTAAGATGCTGTGCTATTCACCTGCAATTGTTCTACTATAAACAGTTTGTGTCTCAACTTCCCGGCCTGCAGATTGGAGCTGGGACCTCTGGCAGACGCTATGCAGACGAAGATTTGGATGCCTCGGTGTGGAGGAGGGACACAGCCAGAGTGCAGGGTGGGGTTCTTATGCCCGAATCGTGAGTCCTCAGAGACCTCCAAGGAGCCGGCACCGATGCAAGAACAAAAGGGTCTTTATTACAAGCTCGAGCAGGGGCTCACGAGCAGGGGCTCACCTGTCTACTGGCACAGCAGCAGCAAAGTGAAGCCCCGAACAGTGGCAAGCAGGGTTTTTATGGGGGAAGGGCGGGGGTGTTACCGCGCACACGATGTACGTTTTGCATCATTACATAAGCACCAATCATAATTGTACAGCACCCATAGTAACAGCATAGTAACCGTTTTGACCATTCAGTATCTGCGAGGCGTCCGTTACATGTGGCGGGACCCAGTCATGACCTTTGAGAGTCTTTTAAAATGACCAGTTATGAGGTGGGCTCAGGGAATCTACATGGGGCTCCTGCAAGCTGGGGCTCCTGCAAGCGGTGATTGATTGGCAAGTTTGTACAAAGTAACTACCTGCAGTTCCCAGCCCTGACTCGTCTCCAAGACTACAGGAATGTTACACATTTCTTTTGATTGGCAGATCCAAGGGCGGTCCAAGGGCAGCTTCAGCCGAGGCTTCTCCTGGAACTGGACTACGTGTAGCCTGAGGTTGTTTCTAACGGAGGACTTAATTTCAGGCTCCTCAGGGTTTTGGGGAAAATCAGAATGCTGCCTTTTCCTTGTCGCGAGGGCTCAACGTAGACATGCTGCAGGCACCTGTGTTAGCTCTCCATTGCGTAGTAATGAATGACCGTAGTAATGAATGACCACAAACTTAGAGGCTTAGCAACACCTATTTATCAGCTCATAATTTTGTAGGTCGGAAGTCTGGGATGGGCTTGACCAGGTCTCTGCTTAGGGTCTCAAAGCCAAAATCAGGTGTTGGCCAGGCTGAGCTCTTATAATCTTCCCCCAGGGTCACTTATTTTGTCGGCAGAACCAGTTCTCTGGGGTTGCAGGATGGAGGTCCCCGTTTTCTTGGGGGCTATTGGCTGGCGAGTCGTTCTCAGTCCCTAGAGGCTGTTCTCCAGTCCTTTCCAGGCATGGCCCCCATCTTCAAAGCCGGTGACGGTGCATCAAATCCTTCCCGTGCTTGGAAATCTGACTTTCCTTTTGCCACCAGAGAAAGTCTGCTTTTTTTTTTTTTTTAATGTTTTTTATTTATTTCTAGGGGAGAGAGAGAGAGAGAGAGAGAGAGAGAGACAGCGTGAGCAGGGGAGGGTCAGAGAGAGAAGGAGTCACAGACTGAAACAGGCTCCAGGCTCTGAGCCGGCAGTCAGCACAGAGCCCGACGCGGGGCTCGAACCCACGAACCGCGAGATCATGACCTAAGCGAAAGTCGGACGCTCAACCCACTAAGCCACCCAGGCGCCCCTGAGAAAGTCTGCTTTTTAAGGGTTCATGTGAGGAAGTCAGGCCCACCCACGTAACCGTCCTATTTGAAGGCCAGCTGATGAGTAACCTGAATTCCGCTGCAAATCCCTTTTGCCACATAATGTAATGTAACCACAGGAGCAAAACCCAGGGAAAGAGGTCATGGGGACACCTTAGAATTCTGACTTCCACAGGACCTGAGGCTTTGCATCCAAGACCTAGAACAGGGTTCTTTGGAGTTAAAGAGACTTTTGTTTTCTGGTCAGAAAGCGGCCCCATTTGGTCCTCCCAGCCTCAAAAAGTTGACTGACAGGAGTGACCGCAGGTCTAAGAACAGAGAGGAACGCCCCCCTCCCGCCCCTGGGCCGCCCCTACGGAGCAGCTCCACACGGCCCACAGCACTGGCACCGGAGAGAAAGGAAGCTGGGGCCCGCCATCAGGGAGCTCCCCCACTCCT
>NW_027527428.1:1767426-1810554 GCF_008692635.1 Crocuta crocuta | reverse complement strand
TAAAAAGAGCCCCGCAGCTCTCCAGCCTCCCCCACACCCCCTGTCAGAGAAGGGCAGGCCCGGGCACACTGACTTCAGGACTTGGCAGCTCCCTGGCATTTCCTGGCCCACTTCCTGGCCACCCAGATGGTGCCCAGCCTAGAGAGGCAGCTCCCGGTTTGTCCCCCGCAGATGGCCTGCCATGGGGGAGGGTAGAGGAGAGAGGAACGGGGAGGGGAGGTCCTGCCCCCTGGGCCTCTTGCTGGGGACTCTCAGCACCACCCGACCACCTCACCTCCCAGCCCTGCCTCCGGCTTGTCTGCTGGCTCCCAGCTTCCCCGAGGGCTCCCCTTAACATGTTTCCAGCACTTTCTGTAATGTGTGTCTACATCCTTTTAATGCCTTTTCCTGGTAGCAAAGACAGGTAGGGAGGCTGCCCTCCCCCCAACCTGGGGCCTGCTGCCTTCTAGCTATTCAGGAATGGAGGCGCCTGCAGCAGAAACCACTAAAAATGTTTTCTTAGCTGAAGGCCCATCTCCAGGGCCCGGGGAGCAGAAGGACCCTTTGTGTGGCCCCCTGCTTCCCGCCCCGGAGCTGGAGCCTCCACCCTACCCGATCAGACTTCAGTCTCCCTTCTTGTTGGCAAGTTCCGGGGCCTGGGGGTGGTTATCACTCCTGCACTCAGTGTGCATTCACAGAAGCCTGGAGAGTTCGGTCAACCGGCGCTTGACTGGGGCCAGGGGCGGGGTGGGGAGAGGAAGGGGTGGGAGGCTGGGAGCCTAGACTCTGAGGGCTGGCTGGGTGAGGAGTCAGGATGTCATCCTGGGGCACTGGGAAGCCACTGGAGGGCTTTGCACAGTGACGGGTTCAGGACTGCTTGGAGAGAGAGGGCTCCGCCTACTGGGGAGGAGGGGCGGAGCCTGAGCCTGGAGGATGGAGGCCAGGGGACCCGCCAGAGAGGAGACGGCTGTGGGTCAGGCACCTCCTCTCCATAAGCACCAATAATCCACAACTGTGTCTGCCATGAAAACGATGTCAAACCTGATCGGGCACCAAGCAGCTTTGTCTCCTGGGTCCCCTGCGGCTTCCATTTGCATCCTCAAACCTCTGCTTGTTTTCTGTCTCTCCTCCTTCTGCCCAGCCCACCTGACGCTTGCCTCTTTCCTTAGCTTTTCAGAGACCAAGCCCTGTGCCGGACGCCCTTCTGGAAGAAAGCAGAGAGGTGGCAGAGTCCTGACTCAGAGCCCCTGGAATGTCTACTGGCTGTGTGGAGCGTCCCTGTCCACTGCCCTCTCCCACAGTGAGTGCTCCAGAGTCAGAAGGGCTTTGGCTGGTGGCAGTGAGGGGCCAGTCCCCTCCCCTTCCCTGGGCTCAGCCTCCCCATGCAAATCCTGTGGGACATGAGCAGATGGACTGACTCCATGGTCCCCAGGCTCTGGGACTCAGAAGTCTCAGGTTGTGAGCACACCCCTCCTGTGTGTGTGGGGTGGTGTGTGTGTGCGTGTGTGTGTGTGTGTGCAGACATCAGGAAGCAGAACCAAACCCTTGGAAAAGTCAACAGCCACACCTGTTGCTCACCCCAAAGTCTCTTTCCTTTATAGGCGTGGCCCATCCACCTTGAGGTCAGAGAGGACCGGAGGCTGGAGGGGGCGGGGCCGGGACCGGTGGGAAGCACGGTGCCTCTACATTCAGGAATGATTTCTTCTGCTTCTTTCCACGGAACCAAGGAGCCACCTAGACCCACCTGACCAGCATAGCCCAGGGGAGTCGGCCTTAATCCTGGCCTCTCTCGGGCTCAAAAGAATCGCGATCACAATAGGTAGGGTTAGATTACTCGGGGCAGCAACTCACTTCACAGATGTAGAAACTGGGGCTCACAGAGGCCCAGGGCTCCGGGGCCAGAACAGGATACACACTGGCAGCCAGGTCACCTGAACTCTCCGGCCACAGCCCTTCCCCTGCAGTGAGGTTCTCCCTACACGGAAAATCCCTTCTACTGTGTAACATAAAATAATTGCAGGGCGTCTCGGTCAGGCGGGGGCTGGCAGCATGGGTGGCGAAAGAATTCCCCTAAGACAGAACAAAAGAGATCGAAGTTTATCGAATACACTGCAAAGGAGCAGTGAGCAGGACAGCAGAGGAGAGGTCTGCCACGAGGCGGTGATGAGGGGCTATGGTGATGGGGCGGAAAGAGGGAGTGTGGGGACAGATGGAATTTTCCCTTTTTTGGTAATCGCAGGAACTCTGCCTGCCTGTCAGTAGGTCGATTAGGGTCTATGACTTAATGAGCCTGTTCGTATCAGCTCTGTGGTAGATGTGAACCCTTTTACCTTGCTCAAGTTTCCAATGCTCAAGCCTAAAAGTGGCCTCGACAATACTCAAGGAATAAGTCTTGAGGACAGGTTTGGGGATCATGGGGTCACCATAGAATTCTGCCATCCTCCGGGCCTGAGGCTCCCATCCCCCGCCCCCTACCTGGCCTCACCCCAGGCCAGTTCCTGGGAGGAAGTAGCCTCCTTGAGCATCGGCTGCCCCTGTCAATCAATGACATGGCCTAGAATGCCCAGTACACTGATGAGAAGAGTGGAATGGGCGGTGGGGTGGACAGATCCGCAGGCAGACTGTTCTTGCCCCCCAGGGGCAACTGGCATGAATCCGCGACTGTGGTTTGAGGTCTAACCCAGGAGTTCACAGGATGCCAGAGGGGAGAGAGCCCGGAAGCAGGCAGTGCTCAGTGCCCATGCCTCTCAGCCGGGACACCCCACCCTCGTTTTGCATTTCTTTCTTTTTTTTTTTTTAATGTTTATTTATTTAGTTTTGAGAGAGAGATTGAGAAAAAAACACATGCACAAGCTGGGGAGGGGCAGAGAGAAAGAGAGAGACACAGAATCCAAAGCAGGCTCCAGGCTCAGAGCTGTCAGCACAGAGCCCGACACGGGACGCAAACTCATGAACTGTGAGATCATGACCTGAGCTGAAGTCAGATGCTTAACCTACTGAGCCACTCAGGCACCCCCCCCCCCTTTTTTTAACGTTTATTCATTTTTAAGAGACAGCGGAAGTGAGGGTGAAGTCTTCTTTTTTATTATATATATAGAGTATTGTGTTTTTCTTTTCTTTTTTTAAAGTTTATTTATTTATTTTGAAAGAGAGAGGGCAAGGGAGGGGCAGAGAGAGAACCCCAAAGCAGGCTCTGCACTGTCAGCACAGAGCCCGATGTGGGGCTCGAACTCATGAACTGTGAGATCATGATGTGAGCCAAAATCAAGAGCGGGACGCTTAACCGACTGAGCCCCCAGGTGCCCCTCCTTCCAGTCTGCCAAAGGCAAGCTTTCTGCCCCCTTGTCTTCAGCAGCTCTTACCCCAATTCTTCGAGGATGCTCTCAGTAAGTATTTACTAAATGAGCGAATACTAAATTTTATGTCAGTAAGCAATCAGACAGAAATGCAAAAAGAGGGGCGCCTGGGTGGCTCAGTCAGTTAAGCGTCAGACTCCAGCTCAGGTCATGATCTCACTGTTCGTGGGTTTGATCTCCAGGTCGGGCTCTGTGCTGACAGCTCTGAGACTGGAGACTGCTTCGGATTCTCTGTCTCCCTCTCTCTGCCCTACCCCTGCTTGTGCTCTGTCTCTCTCTGTCTCTCAAAAATGAATAAACGCTAAAAAATTTTTTTAATTAAAAAAAGAAGACTGGAAGGAAGAGGTTGTGCACAAAACCAGTGGGATCTTATCCAAGTTCTGAAATCTACAGTATCTGTGAGAAACTGTCACCTAACTTTTCCGATTTCTGGTTTGCTTGCCTGAAAAACTGGGATGAGACTCATAGGTTGCTGGTGACAGACTGACTACACAGATGGACAATGGCCAGACCATCCATAAAAATAGAACTGTGTGACCCACAATCGGCAGCAAGCAGCTCCAGTGTCCAATCGTGATTTGTAGGACCCGGCCCAGGGAGCCAGCCTGTTAGCTGTGAGTCAGGCGGGCAGGGAATCAGAGCACTATCTCTAGCAACTGCTCCCAGAAGCCAAACGACAACCCTGTAACAATCGCCCCCAAATGGCCTGGATGTGATTAATGAGTGACGGCTTCCCTGATTCTTTTCCCTGCGTAGGACCAACCAGAGCAAACCAAATCGACACCCAATCCCTCAATCACATAGGATGCCTTGTGCCTAGCCGAGCCTCCCTGCAGCTTCCCCGGACACTAACTTCCCACCAAGTCACATCTGAGGTCTTCTGCTTATTTGACTATAAGCTTTCCCACTCCCTGTCCACCTTGGGTCCCGGTCAAATCTGGGCGATGGTGGCTGACTTCCTGAACAGATGGCCTTTGCTTGTTCTCCTGTGGGCTGGCTTTCATTTATTCCCATTCTGGGGTCAAAGAAGTTAGGGGAGGGGCGCCAGGATGGCTCAGTCGGGTAAGTATCCGATTTTTGATTTCGGTTCAGGGCATGATCTCACGGTTTGTGAGTTCAGCTCCAAGTTGGGCTCTGTGTCTGCCTGGGATTCTCTCCCTCTCCCTCTCTCTCTACCCCTCACCCCCCTTAAAATAAACACTCAAAAAAGAAGAAGAAGAAGTTAGGGGATATGGGAGTTGGTTAATTGCCCAGAACTCTAGAAACGTGAGGTGGAAAGACTCCAGGTCGAAAGGTTCCCAGCTAGAACCAGAGGAGGTATTCGGAGAAGGGTAGCAGCTGGAGCCTCTAGACCTTGACCATCTGAACTTGCTCCAGGCCATTGATCTGAGCTCTGAGGTGGGCGGTATTTGGGGGCCAGCCTCCTCCAGGCCTGTCCTCCTCACACGCAGCCACGTAAGTGCTGTGAGGACAGTCCCAGTGTCCTTGGCACCAGAAGAACCGGCTGTGGCAAAATGAGGAAGCAAGAAATGAGGGGGGCGAGGCCAGGCTACATGGGCACGTGGCTTTCTGCGCCCATCCCCCGGCTGTCCTTTCCCTTCAGATGACCTCTGGGGACATTTCAGCGCCTGAGTGCCTGGAGCATGATCAGTAGGGAAGGGAGAGCTGAAGCCCCCAGTTCGGGCGGTGGTGGACACCGACCCATGATGGGAGGGTCATCTAGGGGGTTATGTCATGACACAGGAGGAACGGGTCCTTTTCTCTCTCCATGTACAGCTCCTTCCACAACCTTCTCTCTCCCCAGGGGCCACAGAGGGGGTGAGCGTTCCCTCCCTCTGTCCCGAGGCCCCCTCCAAACTCAGCAGATCCCGTAGAAGCATCATCTATCTGTCTCCTCCCCCACCTCCCCCCGCCGACCTCTCACCTTCTCCCTCCTAGACTATCTCACTGGCCTAAAAGGTTTCTTTCCAGCTTCCTGAGTCAATCCATTCTCCCTCCGTACAACACAGTCCCCAGAACCCCCTTCAGAAGCTCAGCCAGCCAGGGGCGCCTGGGTGGCTTAGTCGGTTGGGCGTCCGACTTTCGCTTAGGTCATGATCTCGCGGTTCGTGGGTTCGAGCCCCGCGTCGGGCTCTGTGCTGACTGCCAGCTCGGAGCCTGGAGCCTGTTTCAGTCTGTGACTCCCTCTCTCTCTGACCCTCCCCTGCTCACGCTGTCTCTCTCTCTCTCCTAGAAATTAAAAAAAAAAAAATTAAAAAAAAAAAAAAAAAAAGCTCAGCCAGCCATACAGAGAGGCCTTTCCAACTTTACACCCAACTACTCCCTGTTCGGTCTGCCGAATGCCAGACGATGCTCACTGACCCTCTTGCTTGTCCCCACCTGCAACCCAGCTGGGTGGGTGCCCAGATCGGGAGACGCACCCTGGCACAGATATGTGGTTCCCAGGCCCCAGGGCCATTTCAGCCCGTGGTCGAAGGAGCTCTCCCAGCAGCCCCGCCCCACCGATCCCAGCTCTGTTCCCCAACAATCGTCCCACGTCACTCTGTCCTCCTCCCACAGAAAAGGCCCCACCAGGGCCTCGAACGCCCTCCGCGAGACCACAGCCTTCCATTCCAAACCAACTCACACATCCCTGCCCCCTTCGACCAGAGAACCCTCTCCCATTCCACCCTCCCATCCCCACAGCTCCCAGCCGCACCCCCAGCTTCCGAGGGGTGTTGCTGCGAATCAGGGGGCTGTAGTGCCAGGGCATCAGGGGCATTCCTAGCTCTGCCTGCTGAATATACATCCAGGCGAGTCCGGGAAGGAAACACCACAGACCAGTTAACTCTTTCACCTCCAGCAGCCATGAGAGGGCAGGCATGCGGCGGTGCCCAAAGAGCCTCTGCCCAGGCTTAGCTGGAGGGCAGGAGGGTGTCCCCTCACAGCAGGCCAGAGGGATGGGGTCTTGGGGTCAGGGTCCAGGGGGGCCTAGAGGAAGGGGACCACCTGTACCTTCCCCGCCCCCCCATGCTCCTGCCCGGAAGGAGGAAAAGGAAGGCAAGTGGGGGCTCCCTTGCTCAAATCTCATGGTGGCCTGGGGCTTAAGTCAGGCCCTAACCCACTCAGCACTCCTTTTACAGAGAAGGCGAGGGAGGGCATGGGAGGAGGCCCACCTTCCCCCAGGCACGGGGTTAGGGGGTCCCCTTTCTAGGCTACTTGAACAGAGATGTAGAGGCCTGGGAGCAGCCTCAGACAGGAGGCAGTGGGAGTCCCACAGGAAGCTGGCCCTTCTTCCCTAAATGGTGGGCAAACAGCCCAGCATGGCACCCTCAGCCTAGGTCTGCCTTCCTGCCTGCCCCGAGCCTCACCAGGCCGTCCTAGCTAGGAACGGGGGTGGGGGCTGCGGGGGCTGCGGGCTGGCGAGGTCGGGGGAGTGGGGACTAAGGTGGGCCTGCAATAGACTCTCCCTCTTGCTTTGTGGCCAGAAAGAGGAACTCAGCAGCCGCTCTAGGGAAGGTTCCAGGCATGGTGGGAACCACCCTGGTCCCACCTCTGCTCATGACTCACGGCAGGCTTTCTCAGTCTCCGCCCTCCTCACCTCCCGGGCCCCTTTCCCTCCAGCCTGTCATGTGGGGCCTCTGCCAAGGCTCAAACTCCCTTGGATGCCCAAAGGGCTGCCACAGTCAGGACCCGCTGGCCAGGGGGTGGGTCCAGGTGGACAGGGGGGAGGGGCGAGTGGGACCCCACTGATCAAGGCCCTGGGGCTCTGAACTCAGGCAAGCTTCTTTGAATCTGAGGCCAGCGGGAGGGGCCGGCCGGACCCTGCCATGGAGGGTGGAGGGAGGAGGCCAATGAAAGGGCCCTTCACTCAGTGCCACGCACAGGAAACCATTCCAGCCTCCAGAATGATCTGAGAAAATTACAGTGACCTGTGGGCTGCCTGGGCTAACCAACCCCAGCGTGGCAGCTGGCGTGGCTTCAGGGTGGAGGAGAGTGACAAGGGGAACAGCTGACTCCTCCCACCCCACCACTGGGTGGCTCTGGGCCCCAAGGCAGGCACGCTTTCCTTGCAGCATCTTGGATCTTCCCGTAAATCTGGCTTAAAGCCCTGCCTTAAATCTGGCCACCAGTCCTGCAGCGCCCCCTGCTGTCTGAGTCCATAGCGACAGGCAAAAGCAGGAGTTGTCCCCAAGACCCTCCCCAGAGCTCAAGCTTCACCCTTGACAAAGGAGGCCGGCATGGGGAAAGCCCCTATCCCCAAGACTCCCGTGTCACAGGCCATCCCTTGTCCCTTGTCTCTGCCAGCACATCTACAACCCGGCTGACCAAAGGGCTCAATGCTTAATTCAGTAAGTCTTGCTCTCTGGGGGCCCCCTCCCCAGCCTGGTTGCCAAAAATAGCAGGTCCTCTAAGAAGCCTCTCTCCTTGTCCCCATCAAGCCCTTTCCCAGTCCCCACCCCGGTCGGGGACAGCCACGCACCCCCCTTTACCCAGCCAGCGTGCCTTCTTTATTGGATAAAAAGAAAAAGGAGAAAGAGCAGGTGGTTGAGCCCCTCAAGGGGAAAGCTCCAGGGTGCCGGAAATAAAACAGCAGAGGCTGCCAGGGGCTGGGGGAGGGATCCTGTCCTGGGAGCCCCGAGTGCTGACACCCACCCGGAGAACCCAGCAAGCGAGCAGGGAATGGCGGGCTGTGCTGGAAAGCTGTGCAAGCGTCTGAGCCCTGGACGAAGGATGGAAGAGCTCTGTTGGCCAAGGAAGTGACAAAGGGGACCCAGGAAACCTGGGCAACAGCACATGTGCTCTCCTGCCTGAGAACAAAGGAAAAGGGAGGCAGGGGGAGCATCTTAATCGGGAAACTAAGGAGAGCTTTTCTGAACTAAAAGCTACTCTCAGGACGCCTGGGTGGCTCAGCTGAGGCTCCCACTTCCGCTGAGGTCATGATCTCACAGTCCGTGGGTTCGAGCCCCGCATCGGGCTCTGTGCTGACAGCTCAGAGCCTGGAGCCTGCTTCAGATTTTGCGTCTCCCTCTCTCTCTGTCCCTCCCCCACTCACACACTCTCTCTCTCAAAAGTAAATAAACATTAAAAAAAAAAGTACACTCAGTGTGGAATTGAAACGGTCTATAGCTGACTCTGGGAAACGAAGATATTTCAGCAGATGGCTTGGCGAAGAAGAGAAGGAGGGAAATCCCACCACTGCCATTTTGTTCTCCTACCAGGAGGCAGTGAGCGTTTATAATAAAGATGCACGAAGGGAGCCGTGAGACCAGTCAGTGGTCATAATAATACTTTCCATTTACTTTTCAGCGATGAGATCGTCTTGTTAAAGGTTACAAACATGGCTAAAAGGGTGTTGCCTAATAATACATCTTATTCAGAAAATATGACAGTGGCTCCCGAATCTGGTCAGTGCAGGACCCAGAAGCCATGTGATGCAAAGCATCCCTGAAGCTGCCCTTCCCTTAATCGGCTGTACCGAAAGCCACTAGGAGGAATAGAACAAGCCCAGGAACTGGCAGACTTGCTCTGCCCCAGCGGAGGGCCCTGGGCTGCATCATTTAACCTCCCTCTGCTCCTGCTTCCTCAGTCCGTACGATGGTTACCACACTCAGGATATGGGCTTGATTGGAAAAACTGATGGTGTCCCCTCCTGTGGGTACACCTGAAGTCGCATTAATATTAACACCCTGGCGGGGCTCCTGGGTGGCGCAGTCGGGTAAGTGTCCGACTTCGGCTCAGGTCCTGATCTTGCAGTTCATGAGTTTGAGCCATGAGTCAGGCTCTGTGCTGACAGCTCAGAACCTGGAGCCTGCTTCGAATTCTGTGTCTTCCTCTCTCTGTGCCCCTCTCCTGCTCGGCCTCTCTCTCTCTCTCTCAAAATAAATGAACATTAAAAAAAAAACATGCCCTGGTTCCCGTGCCTTCTAGCCCCTACCTGTGCAAAGTTCCACCTGCCTGCCCAGAGCCTCCCCACCTGTTTCTGAAAGTCCCTGGTTTCCCCAGTGTTCAGGAAGAGGTGAGCGGGTCGGTCTTCTCGAGGACAGCCCACCAGCCCGTAGGGAGAGCATCGTGTCCTTGGGTCTTGCCTCGGCCACCGTAGCCGTCCATGTGAGAATGCTCTTTTCTGATACTGGGCGGCTTGCTCCTGGGTTTCTTACAGACTGGGAAGAAGGTCGCTTCTCCGCGGTGTTCCACTTGGTTTTGCATCAAAAAGCCACCTTTTTCTCCTTCTGTAGAGCAGACTTGGCCTCTCCGGTGGGCTGGGGAGGTATCGTCTTGTCCTTCAGAGCTGGCTCTTCCTTGAAGTACCTGCACTTGCACCCGTTCCTCCTTAAGCAAGGCAGGTCTGTGCATGTAGGGGGAGCCCTCTGTGCCCCACCCGCACCCACCCAGGGTCAGCCCGGACCATGCTGTGCCAGCAGTGGTGGGGCTTGCGGGTCCCCCTTCATTTCTCTGAACTCACGGGACCAGATGTGTCCCAGGATTTGGAACTTTTCAGAACAGAGAAAGGTCATGTGTGGCCTCTCCTCTGCGTTGGGTGTAACCACACCCCAGAG
Organism: Crocuta crocuta; assembly: GCF_008692635.1. Taxonomy (NCBI): domain Eukaryota; kingdom Metazoa; phylum Chordata; class Mammalia; order Carnivora; family Hyaenidae; genus Crocuta; species Crocuta crocuta. The sequence continues at coordinate 1,800,680 of NW_027527428.1, read as the reverse complement.
GGTCTGCAGGGAACCCCAGCACCAACAGCCCGTCGTCCTGCGTCAGGTCGGGTTTTGCCACAAAATGTGTCTGTGGCGAACTCAAGAGTTCTTTAGAATTATGGAGAGAGGGGCTCTTGGGTGGCTCGGCTGGTGAAGCGTCCAACTTCAGCTCAGGTCACGATCTCACAGTTCATGACTTTAAGCCCCGCGTCGGGCTCTGTGCTGACAGCTCAGAGCCTGGAGCCTGCCTTGGATTCTGTGTCTCCCTCTCTCTCTGTCCCTCCCTCACTTGTGCTCTCTCTCTTCTCTCTCTCTCTCAAAAATAAATAAATAAACTTAAAAATTAGAATTATGGATAAAGTTTGTAATTATGGATAAAGGATGGAGGGCCTGCTTTTTTCCCCTTTGGATGTGACTGAGAGTCCCTTCCTGGACACCTGTTCTGGGGAGAAGAGGAAAGGGGGGAAACCTGAGCACTTATTCTGCACTGATGGTGTGCATTTCTGACTCTTGCCCAGACCATCCCACTAAGAGGTTAGGTGCTGGTGGGCCCCTTGCCTGGACCTCCCATTCAGGGGAAAGTTCAGCTCTGCCGGACTGACTTGTAAAGCAGAAAGCAGCCGCTAATGTGTTTACCCAAAGCCCGAGCAGGTGGGAGGTCCATCTGCTAATCTCTCCCAGCTGCCTCTCCCAGCTGGGAGGGGCCAGGCAGAGCCCTAGGACCCAATCCGCTGGGCCTCCTCCTCCCTCCCCGTGGGGGAGAAAGAGGCTTTCCTGCAAGTGGAATGAGCTAGGTCCTCCCATCCCCCTGCCCAGGGCTGAGAGGGAACTTCCTTTCTCAGCAGCAACAATGAAAACCCTAGGGCTATTCTGGGCCCCTCAACCTTTTCTGGCTCCAGGGCAGGGAGTTAAGTGGAATCCCACCAGGATGCTTGAGACTCAAGGGGTTCTGTCGCCCCAGGGCTGGACATCTAATCTGCTTTAAGATCACCCCCTTTCCCAAGCAAAACATTTGGTTTCCCCAGCCAGAATACACTGGAATCCTACAGATAACTTCCTTTCACCCTGGCCACTGGAAGCCAGAGAGGTGATTGACTCGGGGAGGGAGATGTAGGTTCTGAGGAAGGGGGGAGGGGGTGGTTGTAGCTGGAAATGACTCATACTTGTCTGTCCATCCGTCCGTCCATCCATCTTGCCTTTCATTCATTCATTCATTCATTCAATCAATCAATGTTAATCTAGCCTTCATAACGTGCCAGGTGAAATGTGCCTCACAAAGGAATGCCTTGGCAGCTGACACTACCAGCCTGTGACTGGCAAAGCCCTCTCCTTGTCCCAGAAAGTGGGAGTTGCTGGTTAGCTAATGGGAAAGTTGGAAAAATTGTACCCCTTATACCTGGGGAGCCGCCCCCACAGGAAGGAGCTTTTCCCCCGGCCCCTAGATTGCAAAGTAGGGAGTTGATAAAGTTTTGTGGGCACACCACGAAGGCAGCAGTTTATCTGGCCCTGAGCCACGCCCAAGCACCCTGGCTGGGGCCCTCCTCTACAATCCTGCCCCTTTGGGAAGTCCTGGGGGCTTTAACACAGGGTCCACCACCATGCCCTCTGGCCGTGACCCCAGGATGCAGGGCAGGTGGGCATCATGGAAGACTTCTCGGACGGTGGCCCGGAAAGTCTTGCTGACAAAGCAGTAGAGGCTGAAGTTGACTGCTGTGTTGAGCATGGCCGCCATGTTGGCCACGTCCAAGGCCAGGTGGACCCTCCAGTCCCGGTGGACAGGGGCCACATACAGGTGGTAGAGCATGACAAAGATCCGGGGTGCCCAAAGGAGGGTGAAGAGCGTGGTGACGCCCAGGAGGATGGCTGTACCCTTGCCCACCCGGGGCCTCAGCCCACTCTGGCTCCTCCGCCGCAGCCGGTAGATGATGGCCGAGTTGGTGACCAGGAAAACGCCGCAAGGGATGAAGTAGACAATGAGGCAGTGAGCCCACTTGAGGGCCTCATCCAGCACGCTGGGGGGTTCCGCGTCCTTCCACACATCCAGCCACCAGTAGAAGGGGATGCCAGTCAGCAGGGCAGCACCGAGGACAGCGACGATGGCCCGGCGGGTCCTGCCTGGGGAGGAGGCGGCCCGGTGGTGCAGGGGATGGCACAGGGCATTGTACCGGTCGACCGTGAGCAGGACAGCAATCCAGACGGAGGCATGGTTGGCAGCAAACTCCAGGATGTTAGCCGTGCGCACCACAGCCCGGGGCACCTCCCGGGCCAGCACGGCGCCCTGCAGGAGGAAACCCACGAACACGATGACCACCTGGGTGACGATATCCGAGGCTGTGAGCGCCAGAAGGTAGTAGTAGGAGGGCTTCCTGGTCCTGGCGGCCAGCCGGGCCAGGGCCACTGTGGTCAGGAGGTTGACTGATGGCGACAGAAGTCACAGGGGGCAGAGGGCAGAGGTGTTAGAAGGAAGGGCTACTCAGACCGTGTTTCCAAGGTGTTATCATCTCCCTCTCTGCTGCCTGTTCGCCCTGCCTTCTTTTTTCCTCTTTCCAGGCTCATCTTAAAATTCACTTTAGGGCACCTGGGTGGCTTAGTCGGTTAAGTGACCGACTCTTGACCTTGGCTCAGGTTATGATCTCATGGTTTGTGAGTTCGAGCCCCACATGGGGCTCTGTGCTATTAGCAGAGTTGGCCTGGGATTCTCTCTCTCTCCCTCTCCCTCTCTCTCTCTAAAAATACATAAACAAAAACAAAACAAAACAAAACCAACACCTCACTTTATCAGAGAGGCTAACCAGATTAGCCCTGCCCTATCCATCCATATACCACTGGCCATTGACTTCGCCCCAGGGCAAGGCCTCTGCCTTACACATGGGCAGGGGTGGGTAATTCCCCAAGGCCAAGACTTCCTGTTCTTTCCTACATCCACTTCCCCACCTGCCCCCAGCTCTGCTGCTCTCAGAAACAGTGGAAGGTACGGGAAGCTTTCCACCAAGCTGAGAGCAGTCCTACGTGAACTTTGTCATCTACAACATTGCCCGCTGGTGGGTGGAGAAAGGGGCTTCCGTTCTGGTGAGACCTTGGCTTTAGCCATTGAGCACCCCAAATCCTGGCCCCTCACTTTTACTCCCCGCTATGCTTTGCTCTCCAGTGACCTAGATCACCATATAAAGTCAAAGGGTGTCCTGAGAGTCTATAATCCTGGGTCTCAGGGGTCAGTGTAGAGGATGGGTACTCATCGAAGGAGAGCCCCCATTTTGGCCCACCCCCAACTTCCAGACCCCAGCTTCCCACTCACCAGGTAGCCCCAGGCCCAGCAGGATGCTGTAGTAGATGACAGGGATAACACCAGCCACACATGGGGACCTCTCTGGAATTTCCGGCCAATGGCCTTCCAACTCCTGGCTTGGCTCACTGCCATTGGCTGTGGGAAGCAGGGTGGTTCGGGGCTGGCCAGCTAGGGAGGGTGGAAGGATACGGTCAGAGCTTTAGATTTTTCTCTGCAGCCTGACCCTGACCCTGAGATCTTTATTCACCCCTACTCTGTGCAGACACCCTGGTCGGGCCGGGCCAAATGGCAGTCCCAATTGCCAGGCACCCCCCTCCCCACCCCTCCGTGGCCTGGCCTCTTCGTTAAAGGGAAGAGTTCTCCATGGCATTTCTTGTTCCCATGGACGCTATTTCTCGATTGCATTGCTCGAAGTGCATCTTCTGCCTGGAAGGCAGGGCCCCGGAACAGACTGTGCAGCACAGAAGGGTGGGGGTGGGGCACCTTTTGAAAACAGGTTCCTGGGCCTTGCTCCTGGTGGTCTGAGCCAGGGGGCTGGGAGCGGGGCTTGGGCAGCTGTGTTTCTGGTGAGCACCCTGGGTGATTCTCACTGACAATGACTCAACAGCTCCCCCCATCCCCCTAAGGAGTGACATTACTGGAAGGAGAAGCCCCCATCACAGGTTGGCACTATTGGAGCTGGGGTGGCCCTGGTTTTCAGATGGGGAAACTGAGTCCAGAAGAGTAAAGTGACTACATACTCTGGTCCTTGCTCTCCTCAGCCCACACTTTAGGTCTTTAGGTTTCAGGGTCCAGCTTTTGATTTCCTGTGGAGGCACCCCTCCAGTGTTCCCCCCCTCCCCTCTCACTACCCATGCCCCCCAGCTAAACCTAGTTTCCCGGCCCACCGCTCAGCTCACTCGGGATCAGTTTCAAGCTGCTAGATTCCTCACCTGTTTCTCACCTGCCGGCCACTGTCCTCTCCCTTCCCACCCCCGTTCTGGATACTTTACCTGCCTCTCGCCCCTCAAGCGTCATGCTCCTGGGTCCTGAGTCCTAGGTCACCTCACGGATTTTCAGGGGCGCCCCTGGCAGCTTCCGGCATCGCCAGCTCTCCAAGAGATGGTTTGCCCCACGATTCTTCCCGTGGCACTGAGACCGAGCTGGTCAATACAGAGAGGTGGGGTGGTGGGGGGAGGGAGGAGGAGGAGGAAGGAAAGGGTGGGGCTGAAGCTCCAGGGGGGGAAGGGCATGAGTCTATACAGTGGATGCCTATGGGAGCAAACCGGGATCCCCGAGGTGCAGGCAGGGAAGGGGTCAGGCTGGGAGGGAGGCCTTGTGGAGGGGGCCGGATTGGGACTCCAGATAGGCTGCTCATGCTCCAGGGCACTCTGGGGGCAGGACATTCACATGCTGGGGGTGAGGACTTCAGGGCAGAAGGAAGGAGTCCACCTTCAAGGTGGGGAGGGACAGGTACAGGGCAGGGAGGGGTGAGGCCACCATGGGCAGGGCCCAGATCTAGAGTGCAGGGCCCGTTTGAAGGAGTGAGTCCAGCAGCGACAGCAGGCAGTGGGACGAGGAGGAGGCCATCTGGGGGCCACCGGCCTGGAAGGTCGGCAGGAAGACGTGTGCAGCGGTGGCAGTGACCTCCAGGGGAACCCAGACCCAGCGCCCCCTGCAAGCTGTTGTTTTCCCGGCCTTGGTGAAACAGACCATCCCCCAGCCCCCGCCCCAGGATTGGCAAATAAACACCAGCAGGTGCAGAGAGCACTCTGGAGAGGCTGGAATCTGTACCCACAGGCTCCCCATACCCCCTTGGGCAAGTGACTAGTGCAGCCCCAGAGGAGCTGAGGCCAAGCCAGAAATCGCTGCCCATGCCCGCCTCTGGGAATGTAGCGGTGCTGGCTCCCTAAGGCAGCTCCCGCATCTGGGGCTGAGGCTNACCGCGCTTCCACCTCCAAACCCACTCTGGGCCATCACAGAAGACTTGCTGCCCCCTGGTGGCCGTGTCCTGACCCTGCAGGCCTCCAGAGAGTCCAAGGGCTTAGCCAGGTCCTCTGGGTGGGGCACAGCAGGACCAGAGCATGCGCTACCCACTCAGGGGCCCAGCCCGTGTCCCAGCCGCCAGCCCCAGAGAGTGCAAGAAGCACAGATAATTCCCCAACCCACCACCTCCCTGCACCACGAGGCTGTGGGTGAACAAATAGCTGCTTACAGTCCGTTGAAAAGACCAACATGTGTGAGGGCCTCCGGCAATATTTCCTGAGCACTGACTCTTCTTTTATTTTTATTTTTTAATGTTTATTTATTTTTGAGAAAGAGACAGAGCGTGAGTAGGGGAGGGGCAGAGAGAGAGGGAGATACAGAATGTGAAGCAGGCTCCAGGCTCTGAGCTGTCAGCACAGAGCCCGACGCGGGGCTCGAACCCACGAACCGTGAGATCATGACCTGAGCAGAAGTCAGATGCTTAACCGACTGAGCCCCCCAGGCGACCTTGAGCGCTTCCTCTTGTCCCTACACTCTTCCCCCTCATGGCAGCCCCCAGGCTACCGCTGGTGACCTCCATTTCACACAAGAGGGGTCTGAGGTTCAGAGAAGTTAGGCAACCAGGCTAGGACCACAGAGCCACTAGGTGGTGGTTGGAATTTGAACCCCAGAGCTGTTCACCTGTCACTCCCTCACAGAGAAGAATAGGCGCTTGGGCAGGAAGAGGCCTCTGTGAGCTCAGGCTGTACGGAGAGGAGGATGCGGTTCAGACAGGGAAGGGCATTGTGGTTCAGGGAACAGCAAGGTAGCGGGTACTGGGGCAGGAAAACAGTATGTCAACATGACAACAGAGCCTGGCTTCCGGGAAGCTTCCAGTAGCTTTAGAGAAAGATTCTTTCTTGTTTATTATTAGTGTTCCCCTCTGAGCACACAGGTGGGGGTGGGGGGTGGGCTGGAACCTATACTGATCCCGTGCTCCCGAGTCTAAGTTGGAGGCTCCCTAGCTCCGGAAGGGAGATGTTACAGATGGAAGGAAGTCTGTGCTCTTGATACAGCTGGGTCCGGGCGCCCATCCCCCCAGGGCTGGGTAATTACTCCCATCCAGGGTCTGATCACCCACTCTGCAGCTTCAGAAAAATCATCGTGCCTCAAGCTTGCAAGAGTTTTCCGTTGCTTTTACAGCACTAGAGATTCCTTGCCCAACAGGGAGCATTTCTGTCTGGAACAGCTTCCCAGAAAAGACATCATAGGGTCATGGGGGGAAAAATCAAGCAGAAAAGCGGCACTGGAATCCTGGCTGGCCGTGAAATCTCAGGCAAGTCACTTAGGTTATAAACACTCTTTGTCTCAGGCAGGAAGTAGCACTTGTCTGGGAATTGTTGTAGCCTGTGAGCTCATCAGATTTGCTCTCAAGGCATCATGGAGTTTCCAGATCCACAGAAACTCTGTGGAAAGAAAATGGAGTGTCCCAGCTCCTCTATCTCGACGGCTGTGTGGGGCAAATGCCTTCTTTTTTGTCTCCTGCTCCCAGACTCTCACACGCTATGCACGTATATGCACACACACCACACATGAACACGCATGCAAACAGTCGAGCAAGTGTCAAGGCTAAGAAACTGAGGATAGAGGGTGCCTGTTTCTGGAAAGCAAATTTCTTCCTCCCTTCCTCCCTTCCTCCCTTCCTCCCTTCCTTCCTTCCTTCCCTCCCTCCTTTAAATTTTTTTCTCTTTGTCTCTGAGAGAGAGAGAGAGAGACAGAGCATGAGCAGGGGAGGGGCAAAAAAAGAGGGAAACAACAGAATCCAAAGCAGGCTCCAGGCTCTGAGCTGTCAGCACAGAGCTTGGCGCAGGGCTTGAACCCACAAACCATGAGATCATGACCTGAGCCGAAGCCAGACGCCACCCAGGTGCCCCTGGAAAGCCAATTTCTAAATCATTCGAGGAGGTTTAGGAACAAAGAAGTCAGAATTGTAGGAGGTGGGGCCTCTCAGAGGTGGGGGGGCGGGGCAGAGGTGACCCTTCTGAGTGTTCTTGGTAATCTGGGGCCTCCCGATCCCTGTACCCTTGAAATGGCATCCATCTAACTCTGAGAGATAAATCTTAGCTTGGAGTGTGCATGACGATCACCCAGCATGCTTAGCAAATACAGGTGTCCTGACTTCTGCGTAGAGCATGGGAGATTCCCACGAAGGTTGGCTGTGCTTCTTGAAAGACACATGCAGCCTCGGTGAGTCTGCAGTTAGGAAACGTGTTTCTGGAAAGCCGGTTTTCTGTGTAAGTTGGGTTCTCTTACCATCAGTAACATTCCTGCCAAAAAGCACTGCGCGTGGACGCAGGCATGCTCTCAGAGGCCAGGACCCCACCACACTGAGGGTCTGTCTTGCTGGGCTGGGCTGGGGAGGTGGTGCGGTCCACAGGAAGGGCAGGCAGGCAGCCAGGGGATGGTGGATCTGGATGAGGGGAGCCAGGCGTGAAGGTCAGGGCAGCCGGGAGGGGTTTCCGCTGGGCTGGATGGCTCCATCTCTGCCAACCCGGAAGAGGCAGGTGCCAGCCCCAATTCTTGCTCTCTCTGCGGCGCTGGAGAGGGGGTGGAGTCTGTCAGAGTCTGTGTGCCAGCCCGGAGCAGAAATCAATGCATGGAGCTGGTGCCTGGGATCCAGACAGTGAGGGAGGGCAGGCTCCATCCCCAGGCAAGGATTCAGCCTTGGGGGAAACTGAGCTGGATCTATCCGGAGCCCCCCGCCCCCACTTTCAGTTCATCAACCCTGAAGGAGTCCCTCTTCGGAAGAGCTGGGCCTGGCCCCACTTACTTCCCGAAAAGGTGAGGTCTCCACAGGACACAGGACACACCCACTGTCCTTGAGTTCTAAACCCCACCCACCTCTCCCTCTTCCTTTGGATTTGGAAGAGCACTCCTGTACACCAACCCAACCGAGACTGCGATCTAGCTATCTGCCTCAGTTCCTCCCACAGCTGGGGTGGGATGCTGGGTCTGCCATGTGTCTCCTTGGAACTGTGGGAAGGGAAAAATTACATTTGGAAGTTAGACAGAAGCTAGTAAAAGAAGCCTCCCAAGAGACAGGAAGTACTCAGGGAAGGGGTAGGCAGACAGATGTCCAACTCAGCATCTCCCGTCCCTATGCCCAGCTTTGTGCTGGTTGGGCAGGTGCGGGCTGTCTGCCGAGGGCCAGCCCTGCTCTGGACAGAGGGCCTCCCGTGCAGTGGTGCTCGGTACAGGGTGCTTCTGCTCTGTGCCCAGCCCTGCCGTCTTAGCTCACCTCGATCCTGGGGGATGGTGGTCACAGTCCCCCGGGGGCCTCTCTAAAGGCCCATCACCCTTCCCAGAGCATGCTGGGAGCAGGCTTCGACAGGGAACACAAAAGTGGTAGGAGTTTTCCCAAGGTCCCTATCTGAGACCCTAGCCCTCCTCTGTGAAGAGCTAGCCCACCCCAAAATGGAAGAAGGGGAGGGGGCGGGGGCCCAAGCAGCTTCTCTCTCCTCTTCCGGGGCCTTCCTTTGCAGCCCTCTCACCACGGTGCTTTAGCCAAGATGCTGCCAAGCGCTCTCCGTGCCAGGACGGAGATTGCGCCTGGGGATTGGGGGAGGGGACTGGGACCCTCTGGGCCAGCAGCTGCCAGAGGTCCTGGAGCCCCTTGGCTGCCCTTTGGAGAGCCTAAAACCTCCCAGGAGAGAAAGGACCAGCTCTGCTGGGTGGTAGAAGATGTGGGGGAGGGGGCCGGATCTGTCCCCCTCGGCCCTCGGGCAGCACAATAGCCCCAGGCTGCCACTCTCTGGCTTAAGTGGTTGCCTGGGCAACAGCTGGGGCCAGTTTCCACCAATCCACGGCAGAGGCTGGGTTGGGGGAGGGAAGCTGGCCCGGAAGGGGGGGGTGCCATCCCCTTGTGCTGAATCCTATATAAGGAGGAGGGATGTGAGCACAGTGGTCTGGGCTTCAAGCTCCCTCCAGTAAGTTCAGGGGCGGGGCACAAAGATGCTTCGGTTGGGCTATGCCAAGCCGGGGTCCTGGGCCAGCTTCTGGGCCATTCTGACCTTGGTGGGTCTGGCCACTCGAGCAGGTGAGCGGGCAGTGGGCAGTGGGTGGGGTGGGGGTGGAGGGCCGTTGGGCCCTAGCTGCTCGAGGCCGAAGGGAGGCGGTGTCCAGCAGGCCAGGATGATTTGATCACTGCCGACTCCGTGGAGGAGGGAAAAGTGTAGGGTGGACAGACAGGGGTCTTACACTTTCCCAGACAAGTGGGCCCAGGCAGCAGCCAAGTATAATGCCATCAGCAGTCAAGTCCCTTAAAGTGACAGCTTGGGGAGGTGGGGCTGGGAAATTAATGGCCCATCCACCTCTCAGCCTCCCCTTCTCCCTCTGTCTCCCTTTCTCTGACACACAGATGCTCTGCTCTCCTGTGAGCCTTCTCTCCCATAGTCCACATGGGCCACGGACCTGTGTGTGTGTGTGTGTGTGTGTGTGTGTGTGTGTGTGTGTGTGTGTCTGTGTGTGTGTTGGGGCGGGTGTTCATCTCCTGCTGTCAGACACCCACCTTGTCTCCCTCTGAGGCTCCTCACTCTGTTCTCTGCTTGGGGAAGCTGCTGGCTGCCTTTTCTGTCCCTGGGTTTTCTGTAACCGAGTGCATGTCCCCATCTGACCCTCACAGCATCCCCAGAAACCCAGCAGAAGGGTCAGATGGGACCGTGAGAGTCCCTTTCCAGCCGCAGCTCGACCTCTGTATTTTCTCCGGTCCCCCACAAGCCACCTCCTGCAAGTGGACTTCAGTCTCAGAGGTCAGGACCCAAGAGGGCAGCTGGACCTGGAAAGATCTTCCCCTCCTGGCCACAGCCTCCTCCCGTGCTGTCCCTCAGGCCTAGTGCTCTGGTGCCCCGAGCCCTCCCTCTGCTCCCGGCACCCCGAGCCCATCCTTCTCAAGGCCCTTTGCAGGGCTGGTGCCAGCCTCCGGGCTGGCTCCTTCTGGTCACTTCTGCTGGGAGCCATCCCTGATTTCTGCACCGCAAGGAGCCTTACTTACCCTGACTCCTACCACTTCCCTCATGTATCACAGTCCTCGACTAGAGTCCTTATTTGTGTATGTAATGCCCGTCTAATCAGCTGGTTTGTGCTTCCATCAGTAGGTGAGAGGGGTGGGGACGCAGTGGCTCCTCAACCCTTGCTTGGGGGCCTGGCATCATGGAGATCAGTTCTGGGCATTTTGTCCCACGCCGGTTCCTGGCCTCTCCTCACCAGGAATCTACCCTCCTTGCAAGAGCATCATCTCAGGGTCTTCTCAGGGTCAGGTTCACAAGCTTCCTCACCTACGATACGCTTGTGGGTACATACACGCATCTGAGCTCTGTGGGCGCAAACAGGTGTGCACACGGCCTCCCCAGGCCCTCCTGCCCTCTGCCCGTACCCAAGCACACGCATCCCCAGCTGGTCCCTCTGCGCCCCTAGATTGAACCCCGGGCCCAGGTGCCTTCTCAGCTGTGCCATGTTCCTTCCTGCAGCTCAGAGAGCTGATGTCGGCGGGGAATCCACGGGCACCTCCATCAACCACTCCCAGCTTCTGCTCCAACGGCTGCAAGAGCTGCTGCGGCAGGGCAACGCCAGCGACGTGGTCCTGCGGGTGCAGGCCACCGGTACCGACGAGGTCCGAGTCTTCCACGCCCACCGCCTGCTGCTGGGCTTGCACAGTGAGCTGTTCCGGGAGCTGCTGAGTAACCAGAGTGAGGCGGTGCTTCAGGAGCCCAGGGACTGTGCTGCCGTCTTTGACAAGTTCATCAGGTGTGTAATCACTGGGCGGGGGGAGACCTCATCCCTTTCCAAGGCCCTGTCTTCTCGGCTCCCAGAGTCACAGAAGCCCTGGCCCCTTGGAGGACGCGATGTCCACCCATCCCCCTGGAGGTCATCGGGATGGCAGTGCAACCGCCCCCTCCAGCCCTTCTCCCTCTGCCCTCTTGCGAAATGCAGTGTGACCGTGTGCCCTTGCCTGCAAGCTCTGTGCGGTTTGATGTCAATTACCAATGCCGGCAGAGCGGTTTCCAAACCTGGCCTTGGGAGCTTTTAAAAACTGCAGATTCCTGGACCCCACTCTGGATCATCGGCTCCAGGTCTGGGGTTGGGCCCAGCTATCATTTTTTGTTGTTGTTTTAAGGCCTCCATGTGGTTTTCATGTCTGGCAGAGGTCTGAAGCTCAGGGCCAGGGAGATAAGCCAGCTGTCTCTCCCATCTCCTGCTCCCTTCCGGTGCGCTGCACAAGGGTGCCATTCACACTAGAGTCAGAGAAAGTAACTCTGCTTTAATAGTTTAGACAAGAGGGCTGCAGAATTCCAGGCGATAGGAACGGGGGTGACACAGAAGGGTTCCCACCACCCCCAATCCCATAAAGCCCGCTGCGGATAGCTGATTGGCTAGAATTCAGTCACATGGCCACGCCCACTGGAAGGGGAGCTGAGAAACCATCTTTTATTCCCGGAAGCAAACATGTGGAGCTAAAATGCAGCAGAAAGAAGAGACGTGGGTGTTGGTGCAGCATTCGGCAGTTGTCACCACACCCCCTCCCGCCCCCGCCAGAGCGCATGCCAGCAGGGACCTGGCCGGAAGGGTGGTCAGGGGCATGGGAGCCAGAGGGACAGGGAGTGAGCAAGACCGACGACAGGAAAGATGCAGTGAGAAAGAGGAGCTTGCAAGCAAAGGGGGAGGGTAGAGGGAATTAACCTGTGTTGATGGCCTTCCCTGCAGCAAGTCCCTGTTCCTTCCCCCCAAAGCTGTCACAGCGGCCCTGTTATCCGCATTCCTAGCTGATCAGCATAAGGTTCAATAAAGTTAAATGACTTCCCCACTTGCGAACAGGGTATGGCTCTGAACCCAGCTTGTAAACCCCACAGTGGCAGGAGCCTCGTCTGTAGTGCGGCACAGAGCTGGGCCCCTGATAGATGCTTCATAACTACATGCTATTTCCATGTCCCCCGAGAAATGGAAAGAAATGGAAGCAGGATGGGCGAGGAGGGTCCTTGAGAGAAAGACAGGAAGCCTTAGGGTCCACTGCTCTGCTTGCACCCTGACCACACTGCCTCCACCCAGGGCGGGGTCCCCTTTGGGGGGGGCGGTGCGCGCGCGCGTGTGTGGCAGAGCCAGCCCTGCCCTGACCCTGCGGCATCTCTGCGCCTCTCTCGCAGGTACCTCTACTGCGGCGAGCTGACCGTGCTGCTGGCGCAGGCCATACCCCTGCACAGGCTGGCCACCAAGTACGGCGTGGCGTCCCTGCAGCGCGGCGTGGCCGACTACATGCGCGCGCACCTGGCGGGCGGCGCGGGCCCGGCGGTGGGCTGGTACCACTACGCGGTGAGCACCGGGGACGAGGCCCTGCGGCAGAGCTGCCTGCAGTTCCTGGCCTGGAACCTGTCGGCCGTGGCGGGGAGCGCAGAGTGGGGCGCCGTGAGCCCTGAGCTGCTGGCGCAGCTGNCCACGTCTACAGTTTCCACCAGAGCAGCGAGGAGGCGGGCGACTTCCTGGCGCACGCAGACCTGCAGCGCCGCAACTCCGAGTACCTGGTGGAGAACGCCCTGCATCTGCACCTCATCGTCAAGCCGGTCTACCACACCCTCATCCGGACCCCCAAGTAGCCGAGGGGGCCGGGCCGGGGCTGCTCCTGGAGCCGGGAAACAGAAGCCTGGCATTGATGGCCTTCCGGGTCTGGGAGGCGAGCGGCGAATGGAGGCGCCTACATTGGGCCCCGGGGCGCAGGTGCTGGTGGCCTTGGAGCTGAGGTGGAGTCCAGGCGAGGGGTGGCAGAGCAGGTGCCTGGTTTCCGGAATGGATTTCACAGCTGCCTTGAAGGTGGTGCTCTTGGTTGAATAAACCGATGCTCAGCGAGCCAAAGGGATCATTGAACTACCCAGCTCCCGGGTAAAAACAGCCCCAGGAGGGTTCCACAGGTGTGGGTTCTTCAAGAGGCTTAGCTGGGCGGTTTCTGAGCCCTGACTTCCAGGGGGCACCTCCCTCCCCTCAGTTTGGGTAATTAGGCTCTGTATGGTCTCGTTCACGCCAAGTCTCCTGGGAAAGACCCTGGGCAGGGGTGAAGGCTGGGGGGAGGGGGGCACAAATGGACCCTGCTAGCCCCACCCTTCCTGGGGCGGGTGTAGAGAAAAACTTTCAACCAGGTATTTGTAAGCTGATGCAGTGTAACCGGCCAGATGGAGATGGGGTGCTGAGGAGGGAGGATGGGGGAGTTGGGTTGCCTCTTAGTCATGAGCACCCCACATTCCAGACAAGGTCTGGATTCCAGCACAACCATCAAGACCCAAATGGGGTTTTATTGGTACACTGCCGAGTAACAGCCCCAGATTCCCGCCTCTGCCCCAACCATCCAGGAGGGCCCTGCCCCGCTCACAGCTCCCTTCACCTCCCGGCCCTTCCATGTCCAGGGCTGAGTCTGGCCGCAGGTTTCTGCAGGGTTTTGGCAACAGGGTTCTATTCAGGGAGGGGAGGCCAGGAAGTCTGTCATCCTGGCCGTGCCTCCTGGGCTCACCTCCCTTCCCCAGTGGTACTGAAAGCATGGGGGGGTTGGGTGGGCACCCTCATAATTCCTGGGCCTCGGGAGCCCCAGCCTCCTGAGCTCCTGCTCGCAGGTCACCCCCATCTGCCCCAGCTTCCATCTCCTCCGTTCCGCTGCATTCCATCCAGTCTCGGGGGCGGCCGGTTCCAGGCAGGGCCCCTCAGGTATTCGGGAAGCGTCCGTCTTTGCCATGGGTGCTTGCGCCATGAGGCAGGCGGGGCCCACGGGCCGCCCGTCGGGAAATGCCAGCTGGGTTGGAGGGGACAGTGAGGGGTGAGGAGTCCCCTGGGCCTGCAACAGGGGAGGGGCCAGGAGCAGGTAGTTAGGAATTCCTCCCACCCCCTGTCCACTCATCCGGTGGCCTTGAACTCCTCAGGGGCCCAACCCCAAGATGCCAGTCCCACAGATATTCTGGGAGAACCCGGTTTCCGACACTGGGCAGCCATAGCTACAGGGAAATCAACAACCCTCCTTCCTGGGCTGGCCCAGGGCTCCCCTTCCCCATCCCTGCCTCGCGGGTACTGACCCGTGCTCTGGCTCGGAGGGAGTTTGACCTTGGCCAAAGGCAGCGTCACCTTTCCCAGATGCCGGATACCAGGTGCTGGGTGTCTGCACCCGGGCACCTTGTGGTCCGAGATGTTCTCTGTGGGACGGGGCCCCAGGAGGTGTGTCTTGGGGCGGGAGAGCTGTGGGGGTTGGAGAACAGTGAGGTGAGTCGGAGCTGTATGGTTTCTGCTACAGGGGTCTGCCCCGTCCGGCAGCCCTGTACGTCCCCACGCCAGCCCGGAGGTCAGAGGCACGGAGGGTGGTGCTGGAGGTGCCCTGCGGCCTCCGGAGGGATCCAGGCTCTCCTCTACAATGAAGGGGTGCAGACACCCCACGCCCTGTCTTTCGCCTCACCCCTTGTCCCGTGACCTCAAACGACCGGGACCTCCGCTTCCTCTTCTTGGCCTCCAGGGACTCCTCCCGCTTCTTGCCCAGGCTTTTCTTCTGGCCACGCATCCAGGGCCCGGGGCCGTCGCTGACGGGCCCGACTGCCTGGGATGGGGCCTCGCCTGTGCTGCTGGACAGGTTGTCCTCACTGGCAGCGTGCTGCAGCGTGGGGCTGGGTGGCCGCTTGCAGGCCAGGGGGCCGGGTGGCTGCGAATCGTCAGCCTCACTCAGCGAGTGCAGAGACAAGCTGCTGCGCTGCATCGCAGGTGCCAGCAGGTGGCGCCCCTCGGCGCCCAAAGCCCGCGAGCGCCTTTTGGCCGCCTTCACGGAGATGCACTTGGTGCCTGTCAGTATCTCCCTCTTCTCTGGGGGGTGGGGTGGGGGTGGGGGGAGAATCCAACCTGGGGTCAGGACCACATATTCCTCCCCCTCCCTCACCCCCCATGCCCCTCTGCCAAGGTGGGAATGTAGAGCCAGGCCAGCTGTCCTCCTCGCTTGCTGTTTAAGAAAACTGGGACAAGTTTCCGAACCTTACTTTCATCTGTAAAGTGGGGATGGTGACATTAACCCCACAGGGTTACGTGAGGATTAAGTGAGAAGATGGGCTTGGCCATCTATATTTGCTATTATAGTTATTACTGGTGGGAAGTGGGGGACATGATCCTAAGTGCCATGTGCTCCCTATTCTAACTTCTGATTGTGTGGTCAGCTCTCTGTGTGTCCTGGAGTTGGTGGATAACCCTCTCTGGGCATTGGTGCCTCTATAGAATGGGTAGCACCAAAGTTTAGATGACGCCAGGCTCAGGCGGACAGGGCTGGCAGGCGGCACACCTTTGTAGGACAAGGGGATCTCTGATAGGTTCTCGCTGCTGTCGGGGGAAGAGTTGAGCCGGCTGCTCCTGCTGACCACGCCGTCCTGCGGAGGTGCCTGCAGGGGAAGTGGTTGGAAAGAGGAAGGCATTAGACGCCCCACCCAGCAGAGACAGCGGGGCCTTGCGGGTGATGGCTCTTTTGGGAAGGCTCCATCCCAACCACTGGCTGTCCACCCTGTGCCCCCGCCCCCCAGCAGTGGAGCCCGGGGCCAGTGCTCAGCGCTCACCTCCTGGGTCACCAGGCCGCCGATCTGGATGGGGGGTGGGGTGGGCACAGAGGAGCTCTTCACATGCCAAGCCCGGGGACTGGCTTTGAACACGCGGTTGGCTTCACTGAGGTTGGCAGAGGAGGACGAGCAGCTGTTGGCCAGGCTGGTCCCCCTGAGGGCCCACCCCCACCCCAGGGGAGAGGGAACCCAAGAATTCTGGCCCCAGACATGTGCCACTGCCCTCCTTTCGTTCCTGCTCCATCTCCCCCAATTAGCCCTAATCTGAGTTGGCATCCCGGGGCCACTGTCCAGCAGGTGGAGGCTCAGGGTGGCAGGTCTGGCTGGAAGTGGCCTCTGGCCTCACCTCTCCATGCTGAGGGGTGGGAGGATGATGTTTTGCAGGTGCTGGACTTCAGAGCTCAGCGTCTTCACGCTCTCCGGGTCAGAATCCGGTGTCAGCGAGGTTCCTGCTGGGGCGATTTTGGGCAAGGAGCTGTCCTGGGGAAGGAAGGCGGAGGCGGGGGAGGGCAATCAGAAGACTTGATCCTGTACCGGGTGACAGCACAGGGTGACAAAGGCATCCAAGGTGACCAGGAGTCACCAGGGTGGCCAGAGCAGTGGGTTTGCGTTCTGGCTCCCAAGGGATAAACTGTGGTCTTCTGGTCATCTCCGGTGGCACTGCCCGATGGCCTGGTCTCTTGGGAGGGCTTCTGGGGCCCGCTGTGATACCTCAGATAGTTAACCCTGACCCTCAGACTCTGGGTAGGGACAAGTGCCAGAGAAGAATGTGTTGGGACAGGGACCTTACTCAGGCTGGGCACAGCTTTGGTTGGGGTAAGAAGGAAGGGGAGTTAACTCCCTGGGGTGCCAGCCAGTCTGGTCCCATCAGCACCCCAGCTACCTGCAGGCATTGCCTTGGGCATGAGCCCCTCCGCCTGTACATGTGCTCGTGCGCATGCGCAGGCTTGCCCACGCGCCCACCTGCAGCGCCCTCGAGGCCACGCGGTCCATGATGGTGGCCCGCTCCAGGCTGCCTTCCTCCAGCTCCCGCAGGTACACTTCATATAGCTCCTCCAGGTGCTGCGGGACGGCCAGGTTGTAGTCTGCAGGGGACGGGGGGGAGGGGTGCTCAGCGCGCGCCCTCGGACACTCCGCGGGTCGCGGGGGGGCCCCCTGGGTGGCTCGGAGGCGAGGCGCCTACCGTCGATGATCTGCCGCTGGCCTTGGATGATCTCGTCGCAGAGGCTGCGGTGCTGCTCCAGGCGGCGCACCGCCTCGCGGCGGTGGCGGAGCGCGCCGTCCCGGAGCAGCGCGTGCGACTGCATCTCCGTGTTCTCCACCTCCAGCTCGTGCACGCGGCACAGCAGGCTGAGCACCTCGCGCTGCTCCTCGGAGCCGATGCGCCGCGGCAGCGTCTCCTCCAGGCGCCGGCCCCGCGTCCGCAGCTCGCGGCAGCGCTGCTCCAGCGCCAGCTGGGGGCGCCTGGGGGTCAGCGCCGGGCGGCGGGCCCGCAGGCGCCCCGCCGCACCCTGAGCTCCATGCTGAGGCTAACCCTGGAAGCCGTGCTTGCGCCTTGCCACCAGGGGCTGCTGCTAAATGGCCCCTCCGTGCCCCCCTTCTTGCCATCCTGACCACAGCCTGCCCCTGGGACCAGCTCCATAGCTCTCCGCCCAACCCCGGCCCATCTGATGCCATCTCATGGCACCCGTGAAGCCCCTGGTTAGAGTATTGCTCCAGAACAGAAGGAAAAGATCTGTTATCTGGAAAACCCTACTTCAAACACTGATGACCATTTCTTGAGTCTTCTGGATGCCAAAGGCATTGATTTGATCTCCCCAACAACCCCCCCTAGGACCTAACCGTGACTACTCCCGTTTTACAGATGAGGAAGTGAGGCACAAAGAAGGAATTCAGCAAGGTCACAGAGGGGCAAAGGCCTGAGCTCCCTGGTCTCCCTCCTAACCCCCCCCCCTCGCCCCAGCCCCTCTGGCTTGAGCCTCTCAAACCACTCTCCCTGCCCCTCGGCCCCCCAGCCTCAGACACCTTCTGCTTCCGCAGCTTCTTCTGCTCGCCCACCAGGGCAGCAATGCTCTCCCGGGCTGAGGCCACTTCCGGGGGCTCCAGGGTGTCGGGCTGCTCATCACCTGTGTCTGAGTCCTTCTCGCTGTCGTCCTTGGAGTAGGATTCCTTCCGCTGCTCCTCCCGCCATTTGAGCGCCCTGCGTGACTTCTCGTGCTCCCAGCTGCCGCAGACCCCACCCCGAGGAAATGGGGGCAGTCAGAGCATAGGGGGCGGGGAGGACACAGCCCCCAGCCCCCAGCCGCTCTGTCCCAGGCCTCGGGTAGGACTGGATGGCGCCAGGGCAGAGGGTGCTCACCCGGCAATGGTGAGCAGGTGGCGGGAGGTGTCGATCTGGACTTCCATGGCGTGGTTCTCCAGCTCCAGCAGGCGCCTCCGCACGTCCATCTGCTCCTGGAAGGCGCTGATGAGCTGCTCCCGCAGCTGTCCCATCTCGGCCTGGTCACTCTGCTCACTGTGCAGTCGGACCTCGGCTGCCCAGAGGACGGGGGGCAGAGGAAGTGAGTGGAGGAGGGAGGTCAGTCCGGGAAAGTCTGGGCCTGTGTGGGGCCCTCCCTCATCCCTTTCTTCCCCAGTCTCTTCCTGTCCAACCACCTCCTCCCAAAAGACCTCCTAGATTGCTACCTCCTCCCTCACCATCACCCCACACATTGAGCCTTCAGCTGTGGCCCAAAGGTGATTCTCAACTCCTCTGTGCGAACTGGGCTTCTGCGAGTCTTTCCAGCACCTTCGCGTCAACTATAAAAAGGTGCCCCTTAGACATTTTACTGCCATCTATTCGAAAGCCATCAGAACAAATACACAAAGCTACAAGAGGTAGCTGTCCAAGTGATGCTGGGCACGGCCTCACGGCCCTAGGCTGTAGCCCGGGAGTGGTGCCCCGCGCAGCTAACTGCTCACGTGTCTGTCACTTGTGTGATCTCACCCAGTCTTAATTACTGCCAAGTCTCTGAAACGGAGATCAGGATTCTACCTGACAGTTGCAGGATGGAAGGCTCAGAGCAGTTGAGTGATTAGCCCAAGGCCGCCCAGCGAGAAAAGGCCCGAGTCTGGATTTGAACCCAGCGCCGCCAGACCTCCCCCCAGCCCCGAGAAATTTGAAACAGGCTGGGAGGGCTGCCTGAGCTGGGCTTGCACGCACACACCTTGGATGTGGCGGATGTCACCCCGCTCCGACCGGCCCTGGGCCTGGCCCCGCCCCCCCTGCTCATCGATCTTGCGCTTGAGCCTCTGGATCTCCCCGCGCAGGTCAGCGATGATGCTGGTGTACTGGGCGATGTGGTAGGAGACGTTGAGCAAGTTCTGTTTCACCTGTGGAGAGCACAGAATGGGGCAGAGTGGGCATAGTCACCCCAGACGCTGGGGCCTGCCTGCAGGGTCTTCCTTTCTCTCTCTCCCCCTAGTCCTCCTGGATGATAGTGGCCTCGCCCTTGCTTCCAGCCCCCAAACTATCCCACTCCCTGGCTCTGCCAGACCCTTACTCCTAAAACGCTGCTTCTGCTCATTAACCTTCAGTGGCTCCCTACTGCTCCAGAGAAACACTCTGGTTCCTTCACCTGGGCTCTCCACTGTCTCGATTTTTTTTTTTTTTTTGATCACTGCTGCATGAACATTCTGCTCTGACTGAGGAACCGTCCTAATGTCCTCACCCCTACCACAGACACCATTTCCTTCCTGCCCTTGACACCTTTACTATTACTGCTACCTGCCCCTCTGGAATGTCCNGCCCACCCCCACCTCCTCCCTCCCTCACTGCCTCAGCACGTACTGTAGGCATCATTTGCCAGCTCTTACTAATATTCCGAACTATCAGTGAGCTTTTTCAAGGACACGCCTTCTCCTCCCAATAAGTTCCTTGAGGGTTGGAAAAAAAACGAGAGCCTGTGGACAGCAGCTGGCAAAGTGCGGTGTCTGGGGAGCCTTCGCTAAGTTCTGCTCACAGGCGTCCATTCCCACCCTTACACACACATGGGTAGAGTGAGACTTCCCGGGCATCCGGGTGGCTCGCTGGGTTGAGCGTCTGACTCTTGATTTCGGCTCAGGTTCATGAGTTCGAGCCCTGAGTCAGGCTCTGCGCTGACAGCTCGCTGTCTGTTTGGGATTCTGTTTCCCTCTCTCCCTGCCCCTCCCCTCACTTGTGCTCTCTCAAAATAAGTAAACTTTCATACATATTAAAAAAAAAGAAAGGCACTTCCTATAGCAGGCGGCGGGGACTCTAATGTATTTGCCTGAGGGTGACGCTGTGGACCAGGAAACAAGGCCGGGCCACTTCTCGCCTCAGTGCCCAGCTGGGAAGTCACTTAACTTCCCTCAGCCTCATTTCCCTAAACCAGGGGATGGGGGCATCGTAGACTGTCCTCACTTGAGGAGCAAACGAGGTGACGCATGAAAACGCTCAGATGGGCTGTGTCTGCTGACCTGACTGTTAGATTAGGGGCTTTGAAAATGTAAACGTCTGAACGGGTATCTGATCACGAAAATGGAGATGGAAGGGAATGGGGCAGGGGCCACATGACCTTGAACAAGGAGAAGGGGGTCCTCGGCAGGCACGCAGGCGTTGAGGGTGCCGGGAAGGGCACAGGGCGACATTGGACTAGGGAACGAGGCCATTGCCACGGTGGCTGGCTCCAGAGAGAGTGGGGTGGGGCGGCAGGGAGCCCTCCAGGCAGGGCCCTCACCCTGGTCTTGATGTTCTTGGCCCTGCTGGCGTAGGTCAGGGTGTTCCGGGACTCCTCAAAGGCGCTGCTCGCGGGACTGATGTGGGCGATCATCACCGTGCGGCTGTTCCCGCCCAGGGAATCCTGGATGGCAGGGAGGGGGGCTGCGGTCAGCCGGGGACCAGCCCCCTGGGACCCTGCTTCTGCTAGCCTGTGCACGATGCCTTCCACGAGCCGTGTTCTCCCTTGCTCGCTCTGTCACACGCACACTTACAGACGCTCGCACTCACCCACAGGGGCTGGTGTTGGGCATCACGTGGTCTCCCCTGGGTCCAGGTATTTCCCACCCCTCTGCTGTCTCTCCTTCCCATTTCCAGCTTCTCTCCAAATTCCCATTTGCAGATTTCAAGTATCTGATCCGGGCCAGGGCCTCCTGGCTTTCCCTTTCCCTCCCCTCATACAAGAGAATGAGGAGAGGCAGCAAGACGTGCCCCTCCCCCTCCTTCCCACCACCTCTGGCCTTTCAAGGGGCCCCCAGGCCCCCCATTTCTGACTGCTGATGGCACTGCTGTTTCAGCTGGAGTCCGAGATGAGGGGATGGGGACCCCTGTATAAAGGTTGAATGTGGCCTATGGCCACCCCTTCCCTTGCTCTATGTAAACAGCCCTGGGGGGTGGGGTAAGGGGTTGGGGAGAAAGCCTCGGTGGGCTTGGCTAACACTGCAGTTACGATATTAGACCACAGACTGTGTCTGGATCGTACTTCCAGCCTGTATTATCCTGGGCCCTGGGGAAGGTTACTTAACCCCTTTGTGCCTCGGTTTTCTCATCTGCAAATGAAAATAGTATTCCCGCAATGACCAGGTTGCTTCAGGAAGAAAGAAGCTAGTGGAGTGAAGCACCGAACACGGCCCAGCCAGGGGCGGGCCCCCAAACAGCAGACGCTGTGAGTCCTGGCGCTGATGTGCACCTGAACCCCCAAATCCAGGCAGCTCTTGGTTCCGTTCAGGCCTGCAGCCCAGTGTCGGGGGGTGGGTGTCAAGTGCAGGGCCTTTCCCTCTCTGCCGCCCACTCTTTGGTTAGGGTCACCAGGTGAAATACACGACACCCGATTACATCTGAATTTCAGATAAACAATGAATGATTTTTTTTAGTATAAATATATCCCACATGCTTCATGGGATGTACTTATACTAAAACAAATTTTGTTGTTTATCTGAAATTCAAATGCAGCTGGGCGTCCTGTATTTTAACTTGTTATATCTGGTGGCCTTGCTCTGGGGGCCCCAGTGCCCGGGCCCGGCTGCAGCCCCTACCTTCAGGAGCCGCGTGAGCTTGCTGTCGCGATAGTTGATGTACTTGTTGCTGCTCTTGTCGCTCAGTGCATTGATGCAGTTGCCCAGGGCCAGCAGGGAGCGGTTGATGTGGGCCCCCTCCTTCATGCGCTGCCCACGGTTCTGTGTCTGGGGGGTGAGCAAGTGGGCACAACCAGGGCCCTCGTGGGGCAGGAGGCTGGGCTTCACCAGCATCCTGGCTGGTCCTGGGTCACAAGCCTCTCCTCTCCCTCGGGGCCCTGGAGTGTGGAGGTGACCCAGGGCCTGGACTCGCCAGGTCTCAAGAAGGTGAGAGAACAGGACGGCGTCGGGAGAGAGTGACCCGCTGGAGGCTTCTGAGGAGGGCTGAGAGCCTGGCTCTTTGTCTCCCCCAAGGGCTGGCCCCATGGCACCAAGAATGGCATGGAGGGGGGCTGGGGTTCCCTGGCAGCTCAGCCGAGAGCTGGCAAGACCACAGGCATGTGGCTCTAGAGGACGCCCCAGGCTTCACGGGTGGGGGAGGAGGAAGTGTGTGTATGTGTGTGAGTGTGTGGGGTCCCCCTCCTCTCCCTGGGTCTGCGGGGACACTGTCAAGGTTGAGCAGGCCCTGCTCAAAGCTGCCCAACCCTCCAAAGCTAGGAGCTCAGGGCACACCCCCTTCCCTGGCTGCACCCCTCCCCTGGGTCCCTCCGGGAAGCCCTCAGGTCTTCCTGGGAGAGAAGGGTGTGTTTCTTAAACTGTCCCTCTGTTTAAGCCCAATTCCACATGTGCAAACCTGAAATCCTTTAAATTCTCCCTGGGCCAGTGTCTTGGCCGTTGCATCTGCTAGCAGTGACACCACCTGGCCTCATCACTTGGGTGACTGTGAAGCCTCCCTGTTTGCCTGAAGGAGGGGGGCCTGGCCTACCTACTGGGTGCTGGGTGCCGTCGGGC
This sequence comes from Crocuta crocuta, assembly GCF_008692635.1. NCBI lineage: Eukaryota > Metazoa > Chordata > Mammalia > Carnivora > Hyaenidae > Crocuta > Crocuta crocuta. Next base: position 1,777,898 of record NW_027527428.1, on the reverse strand, counting down.
CGAGGCCGTAGAGCCAGGCAGGCAGGGTGAGGACAGGTGTTCATAGAAAGGGTAATAGACCTTCCTCTCTCCCCAGCATGGTGGGCAGGGCCCCCCCAGTCCAGGGATGTGTCTCCCCGGCCCCAGCCCCTCACTCATTCCCACTGCCTCCCCTCCAGGGCAGCCGGTCTCATTGCCTGGGGCTACCCTCCTCATCCCTCGTCCTTTCCCACAAATAGCCGGGATACCCCCCCTCACGTACCTCTGTGACATTCCTCAATTCCTTACCCAGGGGGACCCCTCATCCCCACCGTCCCTAGGATGGCCTCTCCACCATCTCCCGGGGAGCTAGGAGTTCGGCCTCCCTGCCCTCTCCCCTGCTCCCCCAAAACATCCTCCCCAGTCCTGGGGGAGCTGACCTCACCTGGGAGGCACGCTCAGAGCCGGCCAGGTCGATCATGAACAAGCGGCCCTGCCGCACCTCCTGCAGCACATCCTTGACCCGGCTGCGCTGGCGCACGGCCACCTGGAGCACGGCGTGGGAGCGGGAGGACGTCTGGTTGGCCGCCGTGGGCTCCTGGGTCCTTTGTCGGTTGCCCTTCATCAGCAGCTGCATGATCTGCGTGGAGGGGGGAAGGGCGCCACTCCTGGGGATCGGGGGCGTTGCCCCCACTTCCTCCCTCTTGGAGGTTGGGAAGGGGCCCGGGTGGGGTGGGCTGGCTGGAGGCGTCCTGCCTGGTTAGGCCCCCAGGGTCAGCGCCACCAGGAGGAGCGTGAAGTGAGGCGCGAGAGCCCCCTGCTCCCGCGCGGTCATACAAGCTTCTCTGTGTCTGCCCCGGCGCCAGCTGAGCCGTCCCCTGTCCCCTCCTGCCCACACGGGTGAATGTCCCTCTCCACTGCCCCGAGGGTGGCATGAGACTCGCCTCTTTGGCATTGATGGTGGAGACCTCTGTGATTCCAGCCACCTGGATCACCCCTTTGGAGTCCTCCCTCAGCTCTAGGTACCCCAGGGCAGGGTTCAGCAGGTCGCGGATCATCTCATTGTAGATCTGACGGGGCAGGTGGGGGAGGGGCGGGGGACAGTGTTAATGGAGACTAATGGCGGGAGGTCCAGGCAAGGAGCAGCTTCCCCATCCCTCCTGAGCAAGAAGGGGACAGGAGCTCGCACATTCTGAGCCCCCACCTGGGAAACTGGTTAAGGAGAAAGACCCCTGGGGCACCTGGGTGGCTCAGTCGGTTGAGCATCTGACTCATGATTTCTGCTCAGGTCATGATCTCACGGCTGTGAGACAGAGCCTCACATCAGGCTCTGTGCTCAGCTCAGAGCCTGCTTGGGATTCTCTCTCACGCTCTCTCGCTGCCCCTCCCCTGCTTGTGCGCTCTCTCTCTCTCTCTCAAAATAAATAATTTTTTTTTAAAAGGAGAAAGACCCCTTCCTTTCTATGGGGTGGGGATAGGTGAGCTTCAGTGTCCACAGGGAAATATCCAGCTGTCAGAACCTCGGACAGAGAAACCCTCAGAAACAAGTGGGATCCCCTTTACGATGGGCTGGGCACCGGGCTGGGGACCTGATCGATGGCTAGGCCTGCCTGTTGCTAGGCAACCCTTATGCAACTTCCCCCTGCACCGCCCACCGCCCCCGCCAAGTGCATCTTGCTGGCTGAGTCAACACCACGCTGGCTGGAACAGGGCTGGCAGCAACGCCTCACTGCCCATCCTGAGCTGTCACCCAGGAGATTATCAGCTCCCGAAGGGAGCCAGGGTGGCTGGGAGCCAGGTGGAGTGCAGCCCACTGGCTCTTCTGCCTCTGCTGGCCTCTGCATGCTCTCACCACTGCTGTCCCATCGCTGCCTGGCAGATGCACTCCTGCGGGGTGGGCACTGGGGGCTGTGGCCGGGTAACCGAGGCCAGGGGGCTCAAGCCTGTCCGTGCACACGGGTCTCACCTGTACCCATGCACACAGAGTTCTCGGAAGTGGATTACCACTTGAAGGCAGGTGCCCTTGATGATGCTGAAGTTTTGCCTCAGGGACAAGGCTACTTTGGATTGTGGCAAAATGGGCAGGGCTTGGCTTTAAAGCTCCAGGATCCTGAACTTGAATCCTCACTCCCTCACTTACTGTGTGATGTTGACCTGGTTGCACAACCTCTCTGAACCTCGGGTTTTTGCAAAGTGGGGCCAACGATATGCGTGTGGCTGCCCTATGGGCCACTCGCTTAAGCTGGGGTCAGGGGAGGGCTCACCTCCAGGTAGGACATGGACACCTCATATTCCATGTCATTGCTGGTCTCCTCAATGGCACGGAAGAGGTCATTGAGGGTCCGAACGTAGATGCCAGGCTCACGGTCTGTGCCCAGCATAGTGTAGGTTTTCCCACAGCCTGGGGCGGAACAAAGTGGTGACTAAGCAGGCTGGGGGCCGGAAGTGCGGCTCTGCTGGACTGGGGCTCCTCCTGCCACACCTGAGTCTGTCCCCAAAGCCTGGGGCCAGAGGGCCCTGCGGGCATTTGGATCAAGCCACATCCCGGATTCCTGCCTCAGCTGAGCCCAGGGGGACAAAAGAGGCACCAGGTCCTGTCCCAGGGTCTCGCCCCTCCCTCACCTGTGGGGCCATAAGCAAAGACAGTGGCATTGTAGCCTGAGATGACACCTTCGATGAGGCTCTTGGTGGTGGCCTGATACACCATGTCCTGCAGGGAAGAGGAGAGTGTCAGGGGCCTGGGGCACAGGCAGGACCCAGGTCCCCACCGGCGTGTCCCGGCCCACGGCAGGAGCACGCTCTGTTTCTGGGGCTCTCAGCCTGAGAAGTAGGGGCAGGGAGTGGGGGGTGGGTGTCTCTGCTTTCATCCCTTTCAGCCCACGGGGGACACCAACCTGAAACAGAGCTCAGGACACCTGAGACGCCTGCCCCCACTGCGGGCTCCTGGCCCCCCGCCCTGAGGACGCATTACAGCTGCTTCTGGGAGGCATCCCCCAGATGGGCAAGAACCGGGGTCCCTGGGAGGGTGTCAGCTTCCCCGAGACTCTCCTCCCAGCACCAGATGGGCTCCAAGCGCCTTCCTCCAGCTCCTGGGGCGGGGGGGCCGGCTGGGGGTGTGCCATGTGGGAGCCTGCTGAGGGTGGTGTCTGTGCACTGACTCAGGTGTGTCCATGAGGGGGGCTGCGCACAAGCCATGAGGGCACATGCACATTTCCACGCATGGGGACGAGGTACACTGGAGGCCAGGGAGCAAGTGGCGAGGGGAAGGCTGAGGGTCCATGGCTGGGTCCCCTGAGGGCTCTCTCCCGTGCGGGGCAAAGGTTGGAGAGAGGCTCCTGCATGTCCCTAGGCCCAGGCCCTCCCTTACCTGGGTGGCGGTGAAGTCAAAGGCCACATCAAACAGGTAGGACTTCTCCCGGGAGCGGTGTGCTCGAAGGATGTCATCGGGGTCCTCCATTGGGTCCATGAGAACCACCATCTGCAAAGGTCCCCGACAGTCACCCAGGGGACAGTCACCCGGGAGCCCCAGGCCCACACCAATGTCAACACTGACCTCAGCTCTCCTTGCCCAGGACGCGGGGTAAGCAGTGGGAGGGGTCCTGCTGGAGGTCCTGGGGCTGCACATCCCAGGCCCCTGAGCCCCAGGCCCAGCGCCTTCCTCCTCAGCCCCTTGGGTGTCTGATCTGGCTGCTTGGCTCTGGATGCCCAAAGGGGAAGCCTCCCTAACAACCAACAATGTGCCAAAGTAGCCAAGAGCGCCATGATGCCCCAGACCGGGTGCCCCGTGCCCCTCTACTGGAGGGCGACCAGTAACGACCACTTGCATTTATTGTGCATTTATTTTGTGTTAGGACCTGCTTCATGCACTTTAGGTGCAGGGACTCGCTTAACCCTCCACTCCGAGGCCAGGCGGTAAGGCCCATAATTATTCCCACTCTACAGATGAGGAAACCGAGGCCTGGAGGAGTAACTTGTCCAAGCTCAGCTACCGCCACCAGGAGGGGGAGCCCTGGACTCAACCCTGGGATCCGGGTTCAAAGCCTGCAGCCCCTTCATTGCCTCTGTGTGGCACCTGAGACCCTGCCCTGCCTCACCCCTTTGTGCCCTGCCCTCAGCCAGTGGGGAGACCCAGGGGTAGAGCAAAGGGCCACTGGCTGCTGGGTGGCAGGGGTGAGGGAAGTGGGCTAGGCTTGAGGACTGTCTACTTGTGTCAGAGAGGGAGGTTTGGGGTGACTTATCAATGGCCCCTGCAGCCTTGAGCCTGAGCTGAGGGTGGAAGGAGGGACCCAGGGTTGGAGGCTAGAATGCAGGTACAGGTTGGCCATTTCAGGCTCCCTCCCTGCAGGGTAGGGGTGTCTGTGCTCTGTATGTGTGTGGGGGGGGGGTGAGGAGGCTGGGGGATACACAGGGGCCTCACCAGGTTCTTCTTCTGCTCCAAAGGTGATCAAGGGACCCATTTTCCAGAACAGTCTCCAAGCCCACGCCATACCCAGCCCCACTCTGCCCCTCCCCTGGCCCAGGTGTCCTGGGGGCGCTAAGCCTGGTCCTGGACTCTGAGGAAAGGTGCAGAGGAAGCAAACTGGGTCTTGGCCAGAGGTTCTTGGCTAAGGTAGCAGTGGGGAGAGACAGTTTCCAGACTCACAGAAATGCCAGAAGACATTCAAAGATGTGTGGGAGGGCTGGGGTCAGGGGGGATTTAGGACGAGGCAGGAGAGGTAAGTCAAGGCAAGGTCTGCATGCCCACCCTACGACTTGTCAGCAGAGTGGCCTTGTGTGAACACTTGAATCTGCCTGGGCCTGGGTCACCTCCTCCACCAGATGGGACAGGAATATTACCTGCCTACAGGACTATGAAGACCCCATGCGATAATGTGTGTGGCGTATGTGGGCACAGCACCAGACATATACTAAGTGCTCAGGGGTCTTCATTCAAGGGGATGTGAGGAGGGACAGGGTGAGCGACACATGTAATGGGCCACCCCACCCCCACCATGGAGGGGGCCACCAGGGTGCCACTGGCTCTGCACCTGCCTGGGTCCCTCCAGGATCTGAGCCTCCAGATCGGGTCCCTGTCCTCAGCCCCGGCCGCTCCATCAAGGTGCCCCCTGAGAGGCAGCTCTGTGTTCGGGAGCACCTCGGCTTGGGAGGAACATCCAGGGGAGAATGAGTATCAGTTGTGCTCCAGGGCCGGACGGAGGTTGCAGCCAGCAGCCCACATGACAGTCCCACGGCGCTCTTTAGTCCCGGCAGGAGGGCAGGTGGTAAAGAGGGACAGTGTGGGCACCTTCACACCCAGCCCCTCCTCCTGGTACATTACAATAGTGGCCCATCTTCAGTGAGCCCTTTGCATGAATTCATAACTATCATTCTCAGATGGGGGCATCGAGGCCCAAAGTCGCATAGCTAAGGTGGGGCCAGGACGGGAGCCCTGGCGGTCTGGGCCCCTGTGCACCCTTGAGAACCTGTTCTCTCACACGCCCTCTGCTCCCTCGGGGGCCTTGCCGGGTGGGGAGGGCTTCCCCCGGCCAGTGAGGCCCCAGCACAGCCACTGTGCGCATCAGCCCTACCTAACCCGACTCTGGTGATGAGATGCTGACCGAGGAGGTAAACTGAGCCCTAACACAGGACAAGGCACTGAGGAGATGGGCTGTCCTAGGGCCATCCCAGGTTGTGCGGCAACTGAGCTCCCTTCCTGGGTCAGCAGGAGAGAAAGGGCCGCTGCCAGCCCTGAAAAGGGCTTGAGAACAGACAAGGCATGGGTGGGGGTGGAGGGGTTACTCTGAAGGACAGAGGGAGCCCACCCCAGAGTGCAGCCCAGCTCCGTGGATTTGGGAGACTCACAGTGGGTCCCTCTGGGTGCAGCCCCTTCAAACACCAGGATTTAGGAGGCCCAGTCCTGGGAAGGCCACAGCCTGGGACTCCTGCCGACTCCTATCAGCACGTAGGTGGGCGCTGATGTTACCCCCGTGCTTCACCACCTGGATTCCTGCGGTAGGTACACACCTGTGCTCACCGCATGCAGACCGGTCAAAGACCCTCGGGGTCCCAGTAGGGCCCTCTCTTGGGAGTCTCCCGGAGGAGGGAGGAGGGGGAGGGGAGGGCAGGTCCCCGGGAGGCCCGGCCCCAGGAGTCTCACCTGGAAGTCTCATCCAACCAGGTAATTTCAGGTAAGCCAGTTGGGGAGGGGGTGGGGACAGCTCCAGACAGGCTGGGTAGGGGCTTTGTGCAGGGTAGGAATGGGGCCGCTGACTTGGCCCCCTGACAGCTTGCCAAAGCCGGGGTGGCCACAGCGAGCTGAGTGTGGGGTGTCTGGGCCTGCGCTGTTACTGGGGTGCCCCACCTGTCTCTGGCCACCCCCTCAGGGCTTCAGCCCAAATGCCCTAGCAGCCTCCTTCAGGATCCAGTTCCTGTCTGAGGCCCTAAAGCCAGCAGCATGAGCCCTGATCAGGTTTCAGATCCAAATGAAGATAAAGCCGACTCAGTCCCCTGGCACGGGTCCCAGGGGGATGCAACAGGAACCTGAACGAGATCTCACCCCTCGCGCACCAGCCCTCCTGCTGATGCGGGCAGGGCCCCCAGCCCAAGGGGCGCCCTCCTCATCGGTGCTGGGGAGGGTGAGCAGCACGCTCCGATGCTCCTCACCCACTGCTCACCTCCAAACAATCTCCGGGCATGGCCAAGTTCACGGGCACCCTGGACATTTGGTTCCTTTGATATTCAGCCTCCTGAATCAGTTCATTGTCAGCACAGCTGCCGTGACCCCTCTTAAAGAGGTCTTTGTCTGGGTCTCCCTCTGCCCAGGGCCCAGCCCACGCCCCACCCTCCTGAGCGTCGCCCCAATTCCTGTCCACTCTGCCATACAATGGAGCCCTTGTGCCCCTCAGCCAGGTGAGCTGGAGCGGAGGCATGGGGAGGGCTGGGGAGGGACGCTCGTGGCCATCGCCCCAGAGAGCAGCACCGGGAGTGCGGGTCAGGGGAAGCTTCTATGTGCCAGGCAGTTTTAAACAAGGCCCCGGGAGAGAGAAAGTGATATGTGGCTCCCCCATGTCTCACTTTACAGGAGGCAGTCGGAGCATACAGAGGGGCACTGGTCCAGCCTTACCACTACGGGAAGGCTTCCTGGAAGAGGTGATGCCAGCATGGAGTTTTAAAGAATGGGCAGGTGGGGCGCCTAGGTGAGTCAGTCTGTTAAGCATCCGACTCTTGGTTTCTGCTCAGATCACCATCTCCCGGTTCGTGAGTTCCGGCTCCACGCTGGGCTCGGCGCGGACAGTGCAGAGCCTGCTTGGGATTCTCTCTCTGTGCCCCTCCCCCGCTCACTTTGTCTCTCTCAAAATAAATAAACTTTTAAAATGATAAAGGATGAGCAGGAGTTGGCAGAGAGATGGGAGGTGAGGGGAGCATTCTAGAGAAAAGCGTGAGCAAGGCTATGGGGTGAGAGGCGAGCTGTGGGTAGTGGTTCTCAGCTCAGAATCCCTGGGGCGGGGTTGGGGGGGTAGTTCTTGTGAGAACTGCAGGGTTGGGGAGAGAGCTCAGGAATTTTCCTTCCTGTCTTCATTCCTAGAGCCTCCAAAGCACAGATCCAAGATGGCCACGGAGGCGAGCTGTCTGGGCCCCTGTGAGCACACGCAGTCTGTCCCTGGCTCTGAGAGGCTCCTGTGTGGCCCCTAAATGTCATCCTGGCCGGCACCCAGCATAGGCCCAAGGAATGTTTGCTGCATAAAGCGGCCTTTCCGAGGAGCTCTGTGTGTATTAGGCTCAGTGCTGAGTGCTTTGCACACATTTTCTCAGACACTCCTATGATTCCTCTGTCGTAACAAGGAATCAGATTGGTTAAGGTACCGAGTGGCACCTGCCAAGGGCAGAGGTGGTTTGACTGAGAGCCGTTTGGTCCCAGAATCTAGGCTCCCAACCACCAGGCCGCCTACTGCTGCCCCTTGGTGCACGGGCCCCCCAAAAGCAGCCTGGCTGGGCGAATGCCCGCCTCATATGGGTTGAACGGTGTCTTCCCCCAAATTCAAGTGCTGAAGTTCTAACTCCCTGGAGCCTCAGACTGTGCTTTATTTGGAAACAGGCTCACTGCAGATGTCATTAGTTCCGATGAGGTCCCTCTGGAGTAGAGTGGGCCCTAAATCCAGGAGGACTGGTGTTCTGCAAAGGGGGAGGTTTGGACATAGACACACATCGAAACAGATGACGTGAGGAGACACAGGGACAAGATGGCCGTCTGCAAGCCGGGGAGAGAGACCTGGACAGACCCTTCCCTCGGGGCCTCAGAAGGAGCCAACCCCTTGGACCTCTGACCTCCAGGACTGTGGAAGGATCCACTTCTGTGGTTAAATTCGCCCAGTCCATGGAACTTCATTACAGCAGCCTTGCGAACCACACTCCAGCCAACCAGACTCACCGGGTGCAGGCAGCGGGGTGCGGGCTGCCAGACCCCGAGTGGGCCCTCCCGCAGCGCCGAGGTGGTGGGCTCGGCATCGGCGCTCCCTTTCATAATTCCCGGGGCATAAATGTTCATGCCCACGGCACGCTGGGCACCTGCCTCTGGGAGGCGTCAATGGGGACATTGAGCATACGGTGCACACAGGGGCCTCCCAACACTGGGGAGAGACAGGAGGCTGGGCCAGGAGCGGGGAAGGTGGGCGCTGCCCCCTGCAGGTCCGGATCCCCTAACTCAGCAGAGGCCCCCGCTGCCTCCCTCCCAGACCTGCTCTTAATTCAGTGCAGATTTTGACCTTTCCATTGTTGCAGACTTCGAGCCCAGAAACACACGATCCATGGGGGCATAGGGGGCCTCGGGCTGGGTCGAGGGTGCCTAATCTGTAAACTATGTCCCCATGAAGAAGCAGACTCCTCCCCAGCATCTCCTAGGTGAGAAATACCTCGAACAAAGCATAACAGGGATTTTCTTCCTGCTACAAACCACTAAGCTGCTGGTGCTCTGATCAGCTTTGCAGTTTTATTTTCATTTATTTATTTATTTTTTGAGAGAGGGAGAGAAAGAGAGAAGTGGGGCTCACCCAAAGTGGGGCTCAAGCTCACCTAAGGCGGACTCAAACTCACAAACCCTGAAATCATGTCCTGAGCCGAAGTCAGATGCTTAACCGACTGAGCCACCGAGGTGCCCAGCTTTGCAGTTTTAACTGGCTCCTTTCTGGCCTCTAAATGGCACGACCCAGACCGGGGTTCCTCAGTCTCGCCACTGTTGACACTCTCAGCTGGATCACAATGACAGGACCTGTCCTGTGCCCTCCAGGCTGCTTAGCAGTATCACTGGCCATTAGATGCCAGTGACATGACCTTCTCCTGGTTGTGACATTGCCAGATTGTCCCCTGGAGGGCAAAAGTAGCCCCAGTTGACAACCTCTGATCTAGACGGTTCCTCCTTAAGCCTCCAAGGCTGGCACTAAAGATCAAGGGAAGGGGTGCCCCAAATTGGGTTTAGGGGTGACACTGCGGTATGACGTTGAGAAAGCTGCGTCACCTCTCTGGGCTTCAAGTTCCTCCCAGGTGGAAGTCGGTGAAGGCCAACAGGGCCATTGCCTTGAAACAAGAAACCACACCAGTACTGCCAGCCTGCTCGGGAAGCCCCGGCAGAGAACCGGAGTCTGGGAAGGCCCCCAGGTGGAGGGCCCATCTCCCTTCCAGGGAGCCCAGCGTGCATCCCCTTTATTCTCAGGGCATCAACAAGGCAGAGCGAACAAAAGCCTGACTCCAGGTAGGTATCACCCCTGTAAGGCTGTTTCTGGGTTAGTGTTTGCTTTTCCTTTAAGAAGGAGCATTTGTTGCCGGTCATATTTCCAGTGGTAAATGTACCATCCTTTGAGGCCTCAAGAAAGGACACTTGGATCCCAAGAAGGGTGTCCCCTTCAGGCTAGACAGAAAAGGCCAGAAAGGAGCCTGCTGAGCTCATAAAGCCACCAAGGCCCAGTGGGCTGTTTAGGCCAGGCCGCCACCTGCTGTGGAACTCTGAGAGCCCTGAGGCCCAGGGTGAAGGCAGCCATGACCTATGGGTGCAGATAGGGTTGCATCTCTCGCAGGTCTGCAAACACCCTCATCAGAGTCCCTCAGCAAGTGTCCAAGAGGCAGACTCCCAGGCACTCCCCAGAGTCAGCGTCTGTGGGGAAACGGGCCCACATCTCAGCCTTTTGAACTAGCGCACCTGCCTGGCACCCACACGGTGGCTACATGTGAGCACCGTTACATGCGGGCGGCCTCATTCACATTGGCCGAGAGGTGGGAAACAATCCAAACGCCTACCAGCTGATGAGGGGCCAAAAAGTGTGGTGCATCCATCCCACGGACGGTTATTCAGCCACAGAAAGGAAGGAGATGCCGACACCTGGGGCAGCAGGGACCACCCTTGAAAACACGGTGCTCAGAGACAGAGGCCAGACACAAAGGACCACAGAGTACAAGATTCCATTTATATGAAATGTCCAGGACAGACGGATCCATAGAGATGGAGAGTAGATTAGTGGCTGCGGGGGCGGGGAGGGGGTGGAGAG
>NW_027527428.1:1752871-1767404 GCF_008692635.1 Crocuta crocuta | reverse complement strand
GTGGAGAGGGGCGGGGAGAGACCTTGGGGTGGGAGGGGGGGCACGGCAGAGGGCAGAGAACCCTCAGACACTCTCTCAGTCATCCCCCGCCAGGCTCAACTCTTTGGGGCAACGGGGCTAAGAAGCATCTGGAAGGTGGGTGTGTAGGGAAGTGGGCGGAAGGCCCTTGGCATCTGTCACCCTATACTTTCTTTCTCTTGCACAGCAGCTGTGCGTGGCTGGGGCCCTCCCTTACATGATCTCCTGCAAGCCTCTCTCCAGCTCTTACACGGGGTGGGGCAGGTTCTTAATTCCCTGTCTTCTGATGAGGCCCAGGTGTGGCCCCTCAGACAGGACCCCAGGAGCACAGGGGTGACATGGGGCTTGGAGCAGATAAAGGCTAATTATGGGATTACACATATTTTCAGGTGACTGAAATCCTGCAGGTAAACAGCCTGGAGGGCGAGGAGGAGTGTCAGCAGCCTGAGGGCTTGGTTGGGGGCAGGGAGTGGAAGGGAGGAGGTGGAGCTTCCAGCCCCTTCCCTCTCCCCCCTTCCATGGCCTCTCAGCCTGCACTTGCTCTTCCTCTGTGGTCATTCATGGCATCCCCAGTGGGTCTGGCATCAGGATCCAGTCTCACCTCTGTGGTACTAGGAGTGTGGGCAGGTGACCATTTGGGGACCCTTGGGCTGAGAGCTCTGTCTGGCACAGGAGGCGGGGATGCAAGGGGTGGGCCATGTGTCACTTGCTTCTAGGCTGGGAACCATCCTGTACTTCAGCCCTTACATACACTGACATGTGCTAAACCCCTAATATGTGCCTGGCGCTGGGGAAGCCCCGTGCGTCCAGCAGCCCACAAATTCCTCCAAAGAAGGTGTTATGATCTGGGTCCTGGATTGAAAAGGGGGCCTTAAAACCACAAGCCTGTCAGGGCACCCAGACCATCCCCTTTACAAATCTACACCCACAGCCTAGCTTCCCCAGAATCCAGGCCCACGGGCCTCTGGTCCCCGAGAACAGTCTGCCTGTGGGAGCGTCCCCGTTGCAGATCCTCATTGCTGCAAACTCCCAAGTCTCCCGGAGGCCTCGGACCCCGCATAGCGGCCCAAGCCAGCGGGTGACGGAGTCCTCGGACCACCTCCCCCAACTCAGGACCCACTGGCGGGTGGGCCTCCCTGCCGGCCACCAGGAGGCAGGGCTCTCAACAGTGACCTCTGGGCTGCCCCACTCAGCGGCTCCCCGTCCCCAGGCCTGTGGCCTCACCAGCAGGGGAAGAGCCACCCACCCAACACAGAGGGGATGCAGAGCCCAGAACCCCAGGCCAGAAGAAGCCGAGCTGGGGAGCCCCTCTGTAGGGCCAGGCCACGCAGGCCATGATGGCCACCAGCAAGGGAGCGATGGAGAGCAGCGGGTGCAGGGAGACTCCGTATCCCAGCTGCATGTCTGCTTTCGAGGAGGCAGGACACTGGGAGGCCGCCTGGACCTCTGCTGGGAAGAGACTCCCTGGCCATGGTGTCTTGGCGCTCCCCCAAATCACCCCACTCTCCCGCCAGCCTCCAGAACTCAGGAGGAATGGACAGCGCTAAACTGACCCGCTGGCCCATTGGAGAAGCTGATGGAGCTGTGTCCCCGAACCTCCCTCAGGGCCTGGCAGACAGACCGTGGAGGGGTCACTGGACAGGGACAAAGGTCTGGGGGTGGGAGACAGGTCCAAGTAGGAGGCAAGGGAAGAGGGCCATCCATTTTGCTTCTTGGACTCCCGGGTTTTCACCTCCTCCTTGCAAGGGCCTTCTTCGTCAGCTGAGGGATGGCTGGGTTCTACGACGTCCCCGGCCTGCCGATTGCTTGGCTACGCCCAAACCACAGGCCAGGCGAGCCACCTTTGAACCCGATGCGGACAGAAGGAGCTCGAGGCCAGAGGCCCAGCGCTCTCTCTGCAGGACCCAGAGCCTGCGTGGACAGCCCTGAGCCCACGCCACTCAGACGACCCTCCCTGCATCTCTAAGCTCACAAAAGGGTTTCCCTGTTAGGACGGCCCAGCCCAGAACCTTCTCAGAGACACAGCTTGGCCAGATGGGGCCGGACCCTCCTTCTCCACTTGCAGGGACAGAAAGGAGCCAGTGTTTGCTGGGTGTGGGCACACAATGGGCCGTTCCCTAGACCAGAGCCTTTCCATCAGCATCAGTTAATATCTATCAGCCCCCACTCCGGCGGGGAGCCAGGAGCAGCAGAGAAAAAGAGCCATCATTGTCCCAGCCCCGAGGACCTGATATTCCTGGGGACAAGTCGAGCACCCAGGGAGTGGCCCCTGCCTGGAAGGAGGCTTCTGGCTCATCAGGCTGGGCCCTTTCATCAGCCGGTCCAGCAGCTCAGGGGAGATTGTCAGTCGCTGATTGATGATGTTAACTTACAGCTATTAAGCCCCTACTGTGTACCAGGCACCAGGAAAGCACAGAGCACACCTGAGCCCACAACGACCCCCCTAGAGAGGGCATCATGGTTGCTGCCCCCCACTCAACAGACGAGACAACTGAGGCTCCGAGAAGCAACCCGCCCGAGGCAACACAGTTGGCAAATGGTAGAGCCTACGCAGTGTAACTGTTGGGTATGTTCATCCTTCTCCCACCGGGCCTCCCCAGACAGATGGCGTTCTAGTCATCCTCTGCTGTGCCCATCAGAGCTGAAGGAAGAGGCTGGAGCAGGCGCCTGTCCCTAGGGAAGCCAGAGGCCATATGGTCTGCCTCCAGCTCACTTCTCATGGCCCTTGGGCTTCCTGAGCCCTCACCTGCCCCCCTAATCAGACATCCTGGCCATGGTCTGGCCCCTATCACGTCCCCTGCCTCACCTCACACCTGTCGGCCTTTTCTCTCCTGCTTGAGCCACATGGGCCTCTCCTGTTACCCAAGTGCATCACAATCCCTCTTGCCACAGGGCCTTTGCACAGGCAAGTCCCTCTGACTGAAATGTCTCCCTCATGCACACCCTAAGTACCCTTCTCCACCGCTCTTGTTTAACCTCAAGCACCATCTCCTACAGGAGCCCTTCCTGACCCCTATGCTGGGTCAAGTGCCCCCCTCACAGCACTACGCATTTCTCTGAAGCCCTTGCTGGGGTTAATTCTTTGATCTCATCTCCCTGTACCAGACTGTAAAGTAACAGAGCAAGGGCAGGGTCTTTTCTGCTCACTGTGGTTTCCAGCTTCGAGCACTGTCCCCAGTGTGTTGTGGGTACGTGGTAAATATTTACTGCCTCTTGTGCAGATGGACGTGGGGCCTGCCCTGCCCACCTCATCACAGTAACATGAGGGCCAGGAGAACAAGCAGACATCTGAGGACTCGGCTAAACATGAACCAGAGGTGGGCTTTAGCCCTAGACCATGTAAATATGTGCTGTATGGGGAGCAGGCATGTTGAGGGGGGGAAGTCATGTCACAGGCACGTGGAAAGTGTGTGACATTTTTACCGCAGGACTGAGGAGTTCAGGGCCCACCCAGGCTAGGGGAGCTTTCAGCTCTCCTTGGATCAATCTGAAAAGGCTTTTTGGAAGAACAACCCTGGTTTGCTTGACGATGTCATCCATGAACAACGGAGAGCTCAGCGGATGGAGGATGGAGGCTGCCTCAAGCCATGGGGACCCTTTTTGCCCCCCACCCCGTGAGCAGACACCTGCCCCGCCAGGTATGAGCAGCCCTCTGCCCTGCCCTGCAGCTCCTGGCCACAGCCCTGGGTACCTGCTCGTCCACTTTATGGGCGATGAGGGTGGCTCCTTCCTCCAGCTCTGCCACGCTGATGGGCCGGACCCGGAGTGCCACCTATGAGGGAAGGCCAGACCCCTGAGGTTAGATGGAGGGAGCTGGCTGGACAGACAAGATGAGAGGACCCCAGGATCCCCCTGGGCAAGCCCCCTGGGTTCTCCCCTGTGCAGCCATCTCAGGCCTCCTTGGTCTTAAGGGAAACTCTGTGGGTCAAGGCCACCACCTGGGTGGAGGGGAGCAGGACCACAGCATCCGGGCTGCATCTGAGTCTATGAATTTCCCCGGGGAGCCCGGGCCTCAGGGAGAGCCCCAGGGGAGAGAGCAGTCTGCTCCTGCAGCCTGCATCAGTCACACACCCAAATTAAGCACCTGCAACTCCCCAAGGCTTTGAACTTGGAGCCTTGGCGCTGGAGCAGCCTGTCTGCATCTGCAAATGATGCGCGGCAACTAAAGGCACAGGGCTGGCTGGTGGGGAGGATGGGGCTGGGCCCAGGGAACTTCACGGTGACATCCTAACAACCTCGGCCACATTCCTACTAAGCATAGCACCGTGGGGGGCTCCATCCTCTCTCTGTTCTCCAGCCAGTGGGTCTTTATCCTGTGCATGGGTCTCCCCCAAAGTACAAGGGGGTGCATTTCTTCTGCTGACCAAGGGAAATGCCTGCTGAATGTGTGGATATTGCTAATGGACCCTCATGGTGAGTAAGACCCTCTGAGGGACTTCTGCTGTCTGTCAGGTCATCCCTATCGGCCTCCTCAGCCAGCCTCCCCCCACGGTGGTGGTGGGGGGATCAGGAGGCTCCCCATCGCTGCCCTGGGGGCACATCATCCATGCAGGCCAAGGCAGCCATTTTCAAAGAGACACATTCTAAACCGCCAGAGAGAATATTCCAGAGCCTGGGGCTTTCTTGGGGCTGGGGTCGAGCTCCCCTTTGAAGCCACGAGCTCACTCTGCAGAGACGGGGTGTCGGGGGGTGGTGGTGACATTATCCTCTGGTTCCATAACCACCCACCTGCTGGTGACAAAGGCCTCCCTCCCCAGACCTCAGAAGTTAGGGGATGGAGAGTGGGGTGGGAGGGGCGGTGTCCTTGGGGTCACCGAGCCTCCCCCTCATCACTTCGACACAGAACCATTGATAATCAGGGGTCTGTCTTCCGTCTCTACCTGCCCCCCGCCCCAGACACCTGCTCACACCTCTTCATCTGCCCCAGACCCCAGGGCTTGGGGAACAGGTGCATCTTGGGTGCGTCCAGCACGTCTATGAAATGTTGGACGGCATCTGTGTTGCAAGCCGCTCCCAACCCCGTGCCAGCTCCTCGGGTACGAGGGGGCTCTTTGCCCACCTGTGATTCCCAGCCCCTTTAAATTCCCAGCCCCACGAGGCCGGGGTACAGCCCTGGGTCACTGGGAAACTCCCCCTTTTCCTTCTCCGGGCAGGTGGATCAAGCCCTGGCTCTTCTAGACCAGAGAGCAGTGTTGCCCCAGAGACCCATCTGGACAAGCTTTGGGGATGGGGGGGGTGTCCCCTGGCGGGAAGGTGTAAAGGGGGAGGGGGACTGAAGCTAGGCTGACTTTCAGGCCTCTGCGGGATGGCCAGGACCCCTTCTTCTGCCGTCCAGGACTTGGGGAAAGTTGCTCAGGACAGTCTTACCCTGGTCTTCAGTGTCTTCTTAGTGGTGGTGAGGGTACAGGTGGTGAGGCCAAGTCAGAGTCTGGGTTTCGGGGGGGGTGGGGGGTGCTGGGGATGGGGGNCAGCGGGCCTGGCCCAGCCGCACCCCCACCGCCGCCGGGTCCCTCACGGCCTCCCTGCGCTGCTGCTGCCGCTGCCTGACAACCCGAAACCAACAACGCGCCCGCGGCCAAGGGCGCTGTCGGGGAGGCGGGGCAAGGGGAGGGCCTCGGCGCCCCCGCCCCTCCCCCGCTGCAGGCGAGAGCTGGCCGCCTCCGCCGGGGAGGCGCCCGAGCCTGCGTGCGCCGCTTTCTGGGCGATTGCCCGCCTGTGTGTCCGTCCAGCCTTCAGGGCGCCGCCGTGTCCGTTTGGTAGCCCCTCGGCTCCTCCTGCGGCTCCCGGCTCGCGCCCAGAGCCCCCTCTCCCTGCTGCCTCCAGGGGGCGCCCTGCAGGCTCCCGCTGGCAGCCGCGGTTCCTGCCCCTCGGGCCGTGAGCACCTGCTGCCTGGTGTCTGTCTGGGCGTCTGGGGCGGCGGCTGGCTGCCTGGTGTTTCCAAAGGCACAGCGTGCATCGTGGCTGTGGCTGGGGTCTCTGGCGCAGGGTCTTCACCCAGTGTCCAGAGCCAGAGGGGGTGCAGAATTGTCTCTCTGCCCAAGCTGTCCACCTGGGGAACACCTATGTACGACTTGGGGTGTTTCACTTTAGAGCCCGCCGCAGTGTACCCCACTAGCAAACAAGGCCTTCGGGGCAAACCAGAATCCAGGTCAAGTCGGCCGCGAGCCCTTGTGACTCCCCGCCTGCGGAAAGAGCCACAATCCTGGGCAAACAAGTGTCAGTTGAAGGCTGCCGTCCCCACTGCTGGCGAGCATGACAGCAATTACATGCTGGGCGGAGCATCGTGGATAGATTCCTGGCCTCAGGAGGCCCTAGGAAAACAGGGCTCCGGTCCCAGGTCTGCATCCAACTTGCTGACCCACGTGGAGCCAGTGCTTCCTGTCTCGGCTCTGGGCCTTGCTTTCCTGATGGTGACGGTAGAGCCTCCTCCGGGTCCTCAGGGTTCTCTTCCTTGTCTCCTTCTGTCCCTGGTGAGGGTGAGGCAGGCCGTGCACCCCTGCAAGACAGGGTGAGGGAGGCACCCTGGGCATCTCTTCCCATGGGAGAAGCTGGGTGAGGAAGAGCTGCTCATCCCCCCAGGGCCACCTCAGACGGCCTGGCGCACGTCCACGGGGACAGCATGATGCCAGCCTGCGCCCTGGGACTGGTTTCCCTGACTGTCCCCAAGGGGCTCGTGTTAGGTGCAGTTATTAATAAACAGTGGCAGGAAGCCACTCGTGGCCTTGGATCTGATACAGAGACAAACCGAGTGAAGCTTGGTGGAAACAAAACACTTCTGCTGGGGTGGGGGAGTGGCGCACGGTTTTGGTCCGTTCTCAGGTCCAGGTCACCTCCCCAAGGCTTGCGCACCAAGGCTGGCTGGTTTGCAAGTGAGAGTCAGGTTAAGTGTGAGGATAAATAGTTATTCTATGGAAAACACCCCCTGGCTTGCATATCAGACCCTGAATCTAATCTATTGGGATCAGCCTCCAGAGAGCCCTGGTCGTTTGACTTATAGCTGTTTTTCTTTTTCTTTTCTGTTCCTCCAGGTGCATAAATCTCACCCAGGATGGCCCATGGAGCTCAAAATACGAGAAGCTCTGAGCAGGAGGCCACAGCGCATCTTACTCGGAGTCTCGTCCCAAAGTCGTCTCTGTTCTCAAACTGAGGTCTCTGCTCGCCTTCCGTGTTTCCTGTCGAGGACACTGCTAAGCCGTCATTCACTTTTCCTTTCCCCTCATCCTCTCTGTTCAAGCCCTGGGGCTTTGACTTCTGTAGGTGTTTCTCCCCTTTGTCCACACCCTTGGCTCTGGCTTTTACCTCTTCTCACCCGGGCAACACGTGGCATCTCGCGGCGCCCGCTGCCCACGGTTTTCCCCACTTTCAGGGGGCACAGCACTAATGCATTGGCAAACGCAAATACGTCTCTCTCCACACCTCCTCCCTCCTCCTGCCTGGCGTCACCTCCCGGGTCCCCAGACACAGACTCAGGGGCCCACCTGCGCTGACTGCTTGTCTGTTCCCGAACACACACCGGCGCTGGGTCCTTTGCACAGTCTGGTCCCTCTGCCTGGTGCACCCTTGCCAACTTCTGTCAAATTTCTTTTCCTCCGCCATATCAGACCCCTCCTCTCCTCCATAAAACTCTGATGTATGCCCTTAAAGACCCATCAGAGTAGGCTCCAGGAGGGCAGGGACCAGGCCTCTGTTGCACGCTCGGTACGTACCCTCCACAGGCTAGTACCGCCCTGGAGTCTGGTTACTCATCCAGTCCCATCGCTTCTATCCTTCCGCTGCACACCCTCCCCGCCCCCCACCACTGCCCACAGGCCGGGACCTCACCGCGTCCCATCTGGATGGCCACAGCAGCCCGCAGGGGCCCCTGCCTTCCAGTCCACCGTCACGTTTCTTGTTTCTTTTTTTTTTTAATATTTCTTATTTATTTCTAGGAGAGAGAGAGAGACACAGCGTGAGCAGGGGAGGGTCAGAGAGAGAGGGAGCCACAGACTCTGAAACAGGCTCCAGGCTCTGAGCTGGCAGTCAGCACAGAGCCCAACGCGGGGCTCGAACCCACGAACCGTGAGATCATGACCCAAGCGAAAGTCGGACGCTCAACCGACTAAGCCACCCAGGCGCCCCCCACCATCACGTTTCCAAAAGTCAGATCAGCATCACACCCCACTTGCTCCCCACTGTCTTCCACACACAGCGTGCCCCTTGGCCCGGAGTCCCAGCCTTCCCTGCCTCTTCTTTGGCCCATCTCCTCCCCTCACCCCTGCTCTGGCCGTGCTCCGCCGTGGGCAGTGCTCTCACTGGGCCACCCCCTTCAGTTGTCCCTGGCTTCGTTCCAGCCTGTGTGTCCTAGAGGCCCATCCTTGAATTCTCTGGCTCGCACAGACCCATGGCTTCTTCAGAACCCGTTTCACAGTCCCTCCCCCTTTTCTGAGCTCTTGAGATCTTCATTCACATTCCTGAAGCTTCCGGTGGGCAAAAGCTCCCTTTTAAAAAGGCTGCTGGTTAGGGGCGCCTGGGTGGCTCAGTGGGTTAAGTGTCTGACTTCAGCTCAGGTCGTGATCTCACAGTTTGTGGGTTCGAGCCCCGCATCGGGCTCTGTGCTGACAGCTCAGAGCCTGTCTTTGGATTCTGTGTCTCCCTCTCTCTCTGTCCCTACCCAACTCACACTCTCTCCCTCAAAAATAAAAATTAAAAAAAAACATTAGAAAAATTAAAAAATAAAATAAGAAGGCCGCGGCTGCTCTCCTGAGTGTTGATGCCGTCAGTGAGCATTGTTCTCATGATTTCCACCCTGTTTTCTAACACAGATATGTGACATTCTCCACCCCCCTCCAAACCCGCCTACAGTTGGAATCCACTGGTCTCAGTGAGCCCTGAGCACTTTCTAAAGCCCTGTGACACTCCAGCGCCCGCGGGACCAAAGTCCACCCCTACTACTTACAGCGTGGGGGAGGGGAAACGAATGGGCTGCTAGGAAACAAGACACCCATGGAAGATTGTCCTTTTCAAATTTTTTAAATGTAGCTTATTTATTTCTGAGAGAGAGAGAGAGAGAGAGACAGCTTGAACAGGGGAGGGTCAGAGAAAGAGGGAGATAAAGAATCTGAAGCAGGCTCCAGGCTCTGAGCTGTCAGCACAGAGCCCGACGCGGGGCTCGAACCCACGAACTATGAGATCATGACCTGAGCTGAAGTTGGACGCTTAACCGACTGAGCCACCCAGGTGCCCCTAGATTGTCCTTTTCAGAAGTCCGTCCCGCTAGGATCGCTCTCAGAGCCCCCACCCCCACCCCCGTGCTTCCCATAAGATGTCACTTTGTGCAACTGTCATTCTGCATGCATTTGTCAGCGCAGGGCTCTCCCATTGGCGTACAAGCCCCAAGACAGCAGAGTCCCTGTCCGGCTCACGCGCTGCTCTGCGGTTGGTACCTGGCACGGTGCCGAGTGGCGGCAATGGTACCCAGATGGGCAAGTGCCTGATGGAATGCAGACTTCAGAGCCCAGTCCATTCCGCCTTCCCAGCGCCATAAAACACGGCCTCTGTCCACAATTCCGTTTCCATCCCGCAGGCCCTTAGCACCCAGAGGTGCTGGCTCTTGGGTCTCTGCCTTGGGGAGTCAGGGAAGGGCCAAAGGGGTGGTGGTCTGATCCTGGGAGTTACCGGCAGTCACCTGGGCCTCGCCTGTCAGTGTCATCCCAGGGGCCTCTAACAAAGGGCCGGGGAGTCCATAGTCCCCCACGGTAGCCAGAGAATGTGGGACAATGACTCCCCCGCCAGCTTCTTGGGCCGTTGCAGCTGCAGGCTGAAGCTTCGTCAGCCGGGAGCCTCTATACTTATCAGTCGGGTCAGCTGAGCAGAACAGAACCCGGAGAAGGGGCACATTCTCCCGCAGGTGCGCACAGACAGAAGGGGCCTGTCCTGTGGTCCCTGGGGCCCGGTCGCTGCTTCTGCCACTCTCTGACCCTGATCGGCTGTGTTCCTGCACCCAGGCCCCGCTAAACTGACATTTCGCATTCCGCGCGCAAGGGAGAGGTGGGTTTTCCCAGGAGCCTCTGGTTTTCCAGTGATGCTTCGTGGTTTTGTTTGGCTCCTCTTGGAAGAGGCTAAACAGCAGATGAAGCTGATTTACGAGGAGGTGAAGGTCATGGCTGTAAGGGTGGGCAGTGCCGGGCATCACATCCACAGACTCCCACCGCCCTTTGCCCAGCGATGTTGGGGGCCCTCCTCTCCCGCTCCCCATCCCTGCGGGGGGGTGGCTCTCTGTACCCACAGCAGGTCCCAGCAGGACCTGGGCATGCCTACATCAAAGGCCCAAAGTCTGCTAGAGCAAAAGAATGTTCTCCCTTGGGGCTGATTGTCCCAGCCACGCATCAAGGGTCCGTCAGTGTGCCCGGGCTGAGGCCACAGAGTGCTGTGACTTTCTCCTGCAACATTTCATTTGAATTGTTTTTTTTTTTTCCTCTAAGCCAGGGTTTCTCGAACTCAGCACTATTGACATTCTTTGTAATGAGGCCCGTCCTGTGCACTGTAGGATGCTGGGAAACATGGCTGGCCTCCACCCTCCGGATGCCAGGAGCACCCCCAACCACTTATGTGAATCCAGAATGTGCCTAGACATTGCCCAATGTCACATCGGGGGCAAAATCACCCCCAGATGAAACCACCGCTCTGCAGGCAGCTCCAGGACTCCCCGTGTCCTCACATAGACAGGCACTGATCACGGGAGACTGTACAGAAGGAGGCGTGTGATGTGCCCTGGGCTCAGAGGGCAGTGCTGGGCAGGGAGCAGAAACATGGCCGGCTCGCCCCTCTTGCTGGGACTCAGGCATCGCTCCCTTCCTCTGTCTCATGTGGCACATCAGTGACTTGGGAATCGAAGATGGGGACAGCACTCCTTCTGGGGCTCTTGTGAAGGTCAAGCACCAATGAATATGTCCCTCGATGATTATTTTATCAAAGTCCAGCCGCCGTGTAACTTCATGTTTTTCCTTTAGTCACTAAGGATGGCTGGCCCTGGGCCCCTTCCCAATAAGATTCTTTTTTTCTTTTTTGTAATGTTTGTTTTTGAGAGAGAGACAGAGCACAAGCAGGGGAGGGGGAGAGAGAGAGANGGTGGGAACCTTATTAAGAAATAAGATTCTTAACACAGGCAATTTTTAGAAGGGCACTTTGGGTCCCTGTTAGGACCATCCAACACCTACAGAACGAACAGTGGCTGAGGGATCTCGGAGGTGCTCTCTTGCTTACAGGCATTTCCGGCAACGGTTGCTGAAAACTCAGTTGTGCCAGAGCCACTGCCCTTCCTGGAGCGCCCATGGGCCCTGCACGTGCCTGGCTTACTGTCGATGGCCAAGCAGGGTGGGGACCGAGCTGCCGGGGCTCCTGTCCCTGCTCTGCCCTGCGTTAGCTCTGTGACCCACACCTCCCCCAGGATCAGACTATTCCTCTGCAGAGTAAGGGCCATCAGACGACAGACCTTCTGGGGATTTTGTAAAAGGAATTAGATGAGGTAACACGGAAAGCGCTCGGCACAGGATATACAATAAGCGCTGTTAGCATCATTATTATTAATTTAATTTTCTAAGAATTAAGCCAGTAGACAGCTTGCAGGTGTACAGGAATGAGCAGACTCGTTCGTCCATTGGCTCTGGGAGATAAACGTGTCCCGGCGTGGCGCTCAAAGACATTTTAGAAGGGGACAGACTGCGTTTCTCAGTTGTGTGTGGAGGGGAGGGTCAGGAAGGGAGGAGAAGCCCCTCCCCGCCCCAACGGGTCTTTGTGAGGCTGAAGCAAGCCCTTTGGAGGCTTTGAAGGAAAATGATTGCTAGGAAAACCCCGGGGAAGCAGAACCCAAGGGAAAGAGGCAGGGCCAGGCGGGAAGGCGATGTGGAGCCCGTCGGGGTGCGCTGGGGCGGCAGAGAGGAGGGGTACCCACTCACGCACCAGCCCTGCCCCTTCCCTCCCTCCAGGGGGTCCCTTGGGACTGGGCTCAGTGAGTCAGTGGGGGGTCAGCACTTGTTGGGTGTCTGGGTCGGGTCGGGTCAGGGCCCCTCTGCTCGCCCAGCCTCCCTCCCTCCTGTGACACTTTAAGGGAGGGGCTCAGCGCCACGGGCAAAGCCAGGGCAGTGCCAGGGGATGCGAGACGGAGGCACGGCTGGAGAGGGGCTGCGGGCAAGGCTGGCCTGGTCCTTCTAGGTCGGAGACTGGGCACTGTCGCCTTCTTCCTCCCCACGGTCCTCTCCTTCCACTTCCTCGTCTGCCTCCAGGCCCCACCGTTTCTGCCAAAGAGAGACAGTGCGGACTCGTTGGTGGGGCCAGGCCTCCCCTGCGCCCTGGGAAGGTAATTCCCTGAGGCCAAAGCCAGCCAACCGGTGGAGGCCCGGGAGACCCTGCTGCCGGCTCTGTGGCACTGAGGGCCTAGTGGGGGCTCAGAGCGAGCATGGACGGTGGGCACGCCCTCGGGCATCTCACAGACTCCGGTACAAGTGCTGCTTCTGTCGCTTTGCTGCCTGGGTGACCTCGGGCTAAAGCTCTTCCTGAGTCTCCTTGGTCCCCTTGCCCGTGAGGTGGACATGATTAGAGACAAGGGGTGTAAGGACTCGGCGCTGCTTTCCCAGCTCTGACCCCGGGAGTTCTGGCCAAACTGCAGAAAACTAAGGTTAAGCAGGCTGTTGTGTGCTCCTTAGTCTCTTCTGAGGCCTGGCTTCTCCATCTGGAGTGTTCAAGCGGGGAGGGGGGGGGAGCGCTTTTCGGGACCCGCAGCCCCAGGCCAGGTGTGTTCCAGGAGCACTGCACAACGGTCACTGCCAGCACTGCCTTCTGGGGGGTGCTCAGGAAGCTGGGATTCTGGTCCCGCCTTTGCCATAAGCAGAGGGAGGTCTCTGCCCCACCTTGCCACACGGACAACGGTGTGAGAACAAGGCCACTCCTATCCAGGTGCTTCCAAATGCAATATGAGGGGCCGATGTCACAGCCTGTGACCTGCCCCAGTGAGGGGAGGCAGAGGGGGGAGAGCTCTTGAGACGGAACCAGTTACCCCCCCCACCATGTGCTTGCCCGTCTTCCACCAGCATGTCTTCGAGGTTGGCATCCGGGAGCCACGCACACAGCTCTCGCCAGTGGGCCTGGCTTCACGAGCGGGTGCCCTGCACTTCCAGGCCTCACGTTTTCATTCCTCACCGCCCCACACCCTCGAATCATGTTGACACACTTGCTCCCGGGGTTAGATCCTGGCACACACTCGCCAGGGCTTTTCCCCACTGTGCTGTTCTTTGACACCTCGGCCTCTCGTCTGGGGGTCCCTGAAGGCAATGACCCATGCCACCGATGTCTCCTTCCTCTGTCTATGGGTACAGAAGAGGGCCCGGAAGGTGACCATCTTTGTAACTCAACCTCCTTCTTTTCCAGATGAAAATGAAGGCGCCAAGAAGTAAAGTGACTGGCCCAGGTGATACCTCTAGAAAGTGCTCTAGAGCTGGGGAGCACGGATGGGTGAGCTGTGCACAAATCACACCTCCGCGAAGCCAGGCGGGGTCAGCAGCTGGCTTCCATGCCTCCCTCGGACCTCCCAGGCCCTCTCCCTGGGCTTCGGGGCTCACTCTGAGCTGCTAGCCCACGCAGCCCTGGGTCCTTGTTGCGGTGGCTACAGATGTGTCCCGGTGCAGGCCGTGTGCGGGGAGGAGGATCAGAAGAAGCATGGAGTGTGTCCCCTGCCCTCAAGCAGCCTGCCGTCCACATGGAGACTTAGGATATTTCTCAGGAGGAAGGGAGTAATTGCTCCCATTGGGTGGATGGAACAAGTTAAGGTCCACTTGCTGAGGCCACGTGCCCGAGGTCACCCAGGAGGTCAGCGAGCAGGTGGAACAGAGGTGCCTGGGCTCCCACCCGGCCCACCCGAGCCCCCGTTCGGGACCCTACAGGCTTTGTCTTGTTCTTCATGGCTTCCGTCTCCTTCTTCCTCAGCTCCGAGTAGATGATGTCGAAGAACTCATGCTCAGCCTTGGTGACCAGCTCCTCCAGGTTGAAGGTGGGCTCCTCCTCTCTCAGGTCATCATCCTTGCCCTCCACCTTGCCTTTCTCCTTCAGGCGCATCTCCCGGTGCCTCGCCTCCAGAATCTTCTCCCGCCGGGTCTCCCGCTCAAATATCTGGGGTACACGGGGACAAGGAGGCCCGTGGAGGGCAGGGCTGAGTGCCCTTGCTCTGCTCAGTACAAGACAGGGGTCTATTCTCAGCCTTAACGGCAAGAGAGCTGGACATTGAGGCCAGGAGGCAGGAGCAGAGCCACCCTGTCACCCAGTTCTGAGGGGTCCCCAGAACATAGAAGACATGGAACAGAACAGCCACACAGCGGTGCACCACGGGGCCCTGGGCCGAGGGGAGCACACGCTCCGTGGTGGGCCCACAACCTCAGGTAGGGCCTCGGCACCAGGGGGTTCAGTGCCACGGTGTGCCCCCAGTGCTGGGGGTGGGGCGTTGTGATGGCTCCCAGTCCCCCAGCCCCCCTAACCCCCCGCCCCAGGG
>NW_027527428.1:1718966-1752546 GCF_008692635.1 Crocuta crocuta | reverse complement strand
CCCTAACCCCCCGCCCCCGGGTGGCCGTCTTCTCTCTGTCTTCTCTACTGTCATCTGCTAACCCTTCGTTTAACAAGTTCTGCTGCAAAGAATGTGACCTCTGAGACCAGACAAATCGATCTAGTCAATCTGCTTGGACAGTGGGAAAGCCAAAGCCTGCGGAGGTGACGTGACTTGCCCAGGGCGGCTTGGCTACCGGGTGGGTAAGCCGGGGCCGATTCGGAGACTCCTGATCCCACTTTACCGCACTCATTTCGGAACAGCACGGCACCTCCCCAAAGCTCCACATCTTTCTCTCTCTCTGCCTAGCCTGCTGGGCCACGGGGCCGGGGCCGCGGCACGCACTTACAGAAGAAGCCGTGTTCTTCTCGTTCCTCTGGAGGGTGCACAGCCCATTCGAGACCTCCAGCAGCGTGGTCGTCCCCAGCTGGGAGCCGCAGGCGATGAAACATCCGTTGTCCTGCACCCGGAGGCAGAAGAGGGCCTCGTCACATACCTGTTGGAGGGGCCAGGCAGGTCTGGTTGGGTTGGAGAGAGGAGTGAAGCAGCTTGTCTTGAGCCCCTAGCCGGCGCGTGGCCAAGCTCTGTGATGGAATACCCTTGGCGACTCCCCTGACTCACAGGATGAAGTTCATGCTCTGAGATTGGCTGTCAAGACCCTTTGCCCCCCCCGCCCCCACCCCCAGCCTCATCTTCCACCACACCTGACCTCTCTCACCACACCTCACCCCTTCAGTCCAGCCCACGTCCATGCTGCAGCTTCCCAAAGCCATGCCCTTCCATGGCGCAAGCCAGCGGGGCTCAGGTGTAGCTATGCAAATCTGACGTTAGCTTAGGCTGGAAGGGTCAGATGTCAGGAGCCCACGCCGGAGCTGCCAAAGGAATAGGCCTGGCGGGAGGAGAGGCCAGGCTTTCTGCTTTTCTCTTCTAAATCTCTCCCAGGTGATTCTGCTGGGCCACCAAGGGCCTGAGGGCCTGGATGCATGGGCAGTGGGATACACGTGACCTTGAGGCTGAGGGCAGGGTCACACTGCTTGAACACAAAGTCCCAGATGTCCAGGGTCCCGTCCATTTTGGTGGTGAAGAACACCGCCGGCCTTACTGGGCTCCAGGCGCCATCGGTGAGGTAAGCCATGTGGTACCTGTGGGGGGCCGGGTGCCAGCGGTCAAGGACCGCTGTGGGTGGGAGGGGCAGAGAGGCTGCTGAGCCTCCGCTCTGCTCATCCAGGCCCCTTGGGGTCCAGGGTCTCGTTGCTGGGCAGGAAGTTCTTCCCTGTGTCTAACTTCTAGCCATGCCAGCTTCACTCACCAGCGGTTGACAGTATGCATTTTGAAGGCTCTGGTTCTTCCCAGGGGCTGAGCCCCTAGACTTTCTCTACAGCTAACTCCAGGGGACAGACACATGCTTCTGGGTCTGGGCCCAGTCTCCCAGCCATGGGACTCACCGAAAGGAGTCAGAGGAAGAATGTGCCCAGAAAAGTTCCTAATATCAACATTAGAAGAGCGTTGTACTTCTTACTTGGTAGGATCTAGGTTTTTGAAGATTTCTGCCGTGAGGAATGAAATCAGACCCTTATCTTACACCATATATGAAAATCAACTCAAAATGGATGAAAGACTTAAACATCAGACCCAAAACCATAAAATTCCTAGAAGAAAACATAGGGGAAACCTCCTTGACCTTGGTTTTGGTGGCCATTTAGTGGATATAATGCCAGAAACACAAGCCAAAAAGCAAAAATAAACAAGTGGGGTACATTGACATAAAAAATTTCTGCACAGCAAAGTCAAAAACTGAAAAAGCAAAATAATAATAACAAAATAAAGAAAAGAAGAAAGAAAAGAGAAAAAGCAACCTATGGAATGGGAGAAAATATTTGCAAATCGTATGTGTAATAAAGGGTTAATATCCAAAATACACAAAGTATATAAAGAATTCATACCAAAAAACCCAGTAGCAAAAAAACAAATCACCCAATTAAAAAATGGGCAATGGACTCCATCTCTCTCTTGGCCCCTCCCTGGCTTGCACTGTCTCTCTCTCAAAAATAAATAAACATTAAAAAAATTTTTTAAATGGACGATGGACATGAACAGATGTTTCTCCAAAGGAAACATACCAATGGCCAATGGGTACATGAAAAAGTGCTCAACACCACTCATCATCAGGGAAATGCAAATCAAGAACCCAAAGAGATAGCTCCTCACACCTGCTAGAGTGGCTATTCTTAAAAAGACAAAAGGGGGCACCTGGGTGGCTCAGTCGGTTAAGCGTCTGACTTCGGCTCAGGTCACGATCTCACAGTCTGTGGGTTCAGGCCCCACGTCGGGTTCTGTGCTGACAGCTCAGAGCCTGGAGCCTGCTTCGGATTCTGTACCTCCCTCTCTCTCTTCCCCTCCCCCACTCATGCTCTGTCTCTCTCTGTCTCTCAAAAATATATAAACATTAAAAAAAAAGACATGACAAATGTGGCGAGGATGTGGAAGAAAGTGAGCCATTGTGCACTGTAGGTGGGATTGCGAGCTGGTGCAGCTGCTGAGGGAAACAGTAAGGAGGAACCTCAAAAAACTAAAACTAGAACTGCCATATGATCCTGCCATTCCCCTTCTGGGTACTTATTCAAATCAGAATCTCAAAGAGGTATCTGTACCCTCAGGTGCACTGCAGCATTACTGACATCAGCCAAGATATGAAAACAACCTAACTGTCCATCAGCAGATGAATAAATAAAGGAAATGTGGGATAGATATTCCACGGACTATTATTCAGCCTTAAAAAACGAAGTCCCACCATGTGCAGTGACATGGATGGACCCTGGAGGACATTCTGCTAAGTGTAATAAGCCAGACACAGAAAAGACAAATACTGCATGATCTCACTTATATGTGGAATCTAAAAAAGTCAAACTTACAGCAGCAGAGAGTGGAACAGTGGTTGCCAGGGGCTGGGGGGAGGGGGAAACGGAAGGTCATGGTCGAAGGATACAAACAGTCATTATGCAAGACAGGTCCGTTCCGGAGATCTAGCATGCAACACAGTGCCTCTAGCCAACAATACTAGACCAAATAGTAAAATTTGCTAAGACAGTAGATCTCATGTGAAGTGTTCTTAACCCCCGCCCCCACACACAAGAATAATTACAATAAAGGGTGTAGAAGAGAGGTGATCGAAATGTTTATGGCTTTGATGGTAGTGATGGCTTCACAGGTGTGACTTAGCCCCCAACTCACAGAGCTGTATGCCTTAACGATGTACAGCCTTTTCTATGTCAATGACNAATAACTCCTCCCAGGAGATCCTGATGCAACCAGATTCAGGAGCCACTGGAATAGAAGATGCTCATTAGGGTCCACAGTAGCACCAACATTGCAGGAGTCTGTGACAGCGTGAGCGAGGGAGGAACCCCAGATTCACCCACATGAAGGCTGAGAGGGCATCAGTCCCCCCACCTGACGTCTGCACTCGGTCTCTTGGCTCTGCCTGCAGTGCAGCATCTCTGTGGACGTGGCACTCCCTGGCTCACCCAGGAGCAGTGGGACCATCCTGAGGGGCTCAATCTCACGGCCGCCCCGTGGCCTCTCCTCTGGGAAGACTGGGCAAGCCCACAAGCTTCTCTGATCCAACTACAGTGCTCACAGCTCTGTCCCTCTCTGCTCCTATGTGCCCAGCCTCGCAGGAGAGGAGACCCACCAAGCTGTCCTGATGAGGTGCCCAGATTCTCAGCCCAGGCTTCCTGGGTTCAAGCCCCACCTCAACTCCTTACCAGCTGAGAGACCAGAAGCAAGTGGCTTTGCCTCCTCGTGACTCTGTCCCCTAACACACACAATGAGGGACCAGAGGAGCAATGCTACCTGCTTGTAGGGTGATCCTAAGGGTCATGAAAATTAACCCAAGGCTGTTATTATGACTAATACAGGCTGTTGGAAGCACATCCCTTTGTGAAGTGGCTCGATTGGGCTCAGGTGTGCATGGAGGGGTGTTCTCTCCATTGCATGGGCTGGCTCCCTCTGTCCCTCTCACCCTCCTACATCGCCCTCCTGCCCCAACATCCGTCTTACTTGGTCCACATGATGGACGACTCGCGGCTGTCTTCTGACCAGATGCGGGCGGTCCAGTCGCCGACAGTCAGGAAGTTCTTAGGGTAGAACGGATTTCTCTGGAGGGCATAGATGGGGCCGTGGTGTCCTGAGAAGGTGCACACAATCTTCTCAGCTGACGTTTTGGCTTTGCGGTTGCAGGAGATGACAATGCCCTGCTCAGTGCCCACCATGAACTTGGTTGGCTGTGGAAGGGGTGACACAGGAGTGGAAGGCTCCATGAAATGGCAGCTCAAAGTTTCATTGTCCCGGTGAGCAGCCTTCTGGGGTCAGAGTAGATGAGTCTACTCTGGAAGGTGCTGGAAAGGACTTTGGTGAAAGCTTCTGCTCAGTCTGTTGTCTAGCCCCTCCTAAGGAGGTGCCCTTGCCTTTCCTGGGTTCATTAGACCCCACCCTCTGTTAGAACCTGCTCAGGGGCACCATGCTTAATGAAGTCCTCTTGACTCTTCTAGACCTTGGAGAGATTCAGCAGCAGCTACATGACAAACACTTCTTCATGTAGCATCACTGTGTCTATTAGGCATTTTGCCATAAAGATCCTGAATGTCTGTTCATGGAAAACGTGAATGACTGAATGAATAAATAATGTAAAACAGGAGTCTAGAAAGCCCCTTCACCCAGCCTCCAGCTACTCCCTACGAAACTGGGCTATCCTGTATACCCATGTTCATACCATCTTTATTCACAACAGCTAAGAGGTACGAAGCAACTTGAGTGTCCCAACCCAAGTGAAGTGGATGGATCAACAACGTGTGGTCTATACCTATGGTGGAATACAAAGAAAGGAAACTCATGGCTTTGAAAATGAAGAACATTCTGACACGCACAACAATGCAGGTGAATCTTGAGGACATGATGCACGGTGATATAAACTAGTCACGGAAGGATGAATACCAGAAGAGTAGAGATGGAAAGTAGAGGGGCTGGGAGAGGGGAAGTGGGAGCTGTTTAATAGGCACAGAGTTTCAGTTTTGTAAGATAATAGAGCTCTGAAGATGATGTGCAACAAGGTGCAGATACTTAACCCTACTGAATGTACACTGAGGAAAGGTTAAGACGGTAAAATTTTCAAGGTGGTAAATTTAATGTTATGTGGGTTTTACTACAACTTAAAACTGGACTACAAGTTGGGAGGTCAAAGGAATGTGAAGAGAGACAGCTTGAAAGACCCGGGAAAGCGAATAATGAAGTGAAACTCAGGGCTCTTGCAAGCTAGCGAGGGAGAGAAGTACCCAGATCCGGATGGCCCGCCGTGCCTCCAGCCTTGGACTTCTCGGTGGGGTTGGAATGGTCAGCCTGGACCTGGAGTCGGAGCCCTGGGTTTGAGCCCCAGTTGCAGCATGTTCTACAGGACATGACTTACCACGCTAAGACTCATTTGTTTGTCTGGAAAGGAGGGATAATAACATTACGGTACAAGGTGGTTGTACATGATTACGCAAGCTCATCTTTCAGGGGAGTTACAAGTGTCCAGCACACAGAGTGTGCTCAGCGACAGGCATAGGAGAGCTGGGGACTAATGGTGGCATCATCATCACACCCAGCACTTGCTCTAGAAGTCCCTGATTTCAGGACAGAATGCTTTTCTGCATCTTCCCCAAGCTGCCTACCACCTCCAGGGTTGGGGGGCAGTTAAATTGTCTTCCACCTGACTTCCTCAGCATTCCTTCCCCAGCCTTGGGTAGGGACTCCCAGGGCAGGGGCAAGGCCAGAGCATCTCCACCTCCCAAGGGCCTGGGAATGATGTCACATGACCTGAAAGCAAACAAGTGATAATCCCAAAGGGGAGCTGGCCCGGGGTTCAGTGAGACACAAGCCTGGAATGAGCCCAAGCCAAGAGTCATTTGGGAAAGTTGTTTTTTTGCTTTGGAAGGAATCTTCATTTGCTGCTTCTAGAAGCTTCCATGCTTTGACACATTCACGTTACTGCTCAACTTTGATCTTTCTTTACCATTCCTTCCCATTGCTAGA
The DNA here is from genome assembly GCF_008692635.1 of Crocuta crocuta. Lineage (NCBI taxonomy): Eukaryota > Metazoa > Chordata > Mammalia > Carnivora > Hyaenidae > Crocuta > Crocuta crocuta. Next base: position 1,746,477 of record NW_027527428.1, on the reverse strand, counting down.
TGCTCTAATCTTGCCTGTGTCCTGGTTTTCCAAGGAGCCTCCTCTGACCTCATTTCCCTCTCCAATACCTCTTCCTTCCCCTCAGACAGTGAAGCAACCCACACTAGGCAGAGGCAGGGCCTGGCCTTTCAATGTCAGTCCTGGACGGGGCTCTTCCTACGGAATGGGGCCCTTCTGGAATCCTGTCCTCTGCGAAAGCTTGCCTTCTGTTCAGCACAGCCACTAGTCAAGCGGTGTCTTTGTGTGAATGAAATGGATTGGCTTCCTTCTGCAAGAAGCTCTGCTGCCCCCTGCTGGAAAGTCCTTGGAAAGACCGCACACGAGCAGGATGACCACAGGAAGGAGGGAGCTCCTGGGGTGCACATGGTAGACCCTGACTGAGCTCTGGCTGCCCACCCCAACGTTGAAAGTTGGGGAAGGGAGAGCTGGGAACACTCACCAAAGTGGATNGAGGCAGGGCCTGGCCTTTCAATGTCAGTCCTGGACGGGGCTCTTCCTACGGAATGGGGCCCTTCTGGAATCCTGTCCTCTGCGAAAGCTTGCCTTCTGTTCAGCACAGCCGCTAGTCAAGCAGTGTCTTTGTGTGAATGAGNAGGGAGAGCTGGGAACACTCACCAAAGTGGATTCGAACTCCAGGGAGATGGCCCCCAAGGCATTCTCCAACTGCTCCTTTCTGGCAATGTCCAGGATCACCACTTCGGTGGGCTCGCTCATCTTTCGGATATCCCACCACATGACCTGATGGGAGGGCGGGGCAACTTTGAGACTGGAGGTCCTTTGAGTCTCCTGGCTTTTGCCTTCCCTGCCTTCCTGGGGCCAGTCGCTGGGGCCAAAGGGGCATGTGTTAGAGGCGACTGGCCATCTAGGACAAACACACGGTGAGAACCACTGCTCTGGCTGCACAGTCCCAAACCTGGCTGCTCACCAGGGGCACAGGCAAGCTTCACACAATCCAGATGCTGGGGTCTTACCCCCAACCTACTGCATCAAAACTGTCCGATGTGGACTCTGGAATCTGAATTCTTTTTTTTTTTTTTTTAAGTGTATTTATTCATTTTGAGAGAGAGAGAGAAGGAGGGAGTGCATGAGCAGGGGAGGAGCACAGAGAGAGAGAGAGAGAATCTCAATCAGGTTTCACATTGTTATCGTGGAGCCCGATGCAGGGGCTCAACCTCACGAATCGTGAGATCATGACCTGAGCCGAAATCAAGACTCAGACGCTTAACCAAATGAGCCACCCAGGTGCCCCTGGAACCTGAATTCTTAAACTCTCCCATAATATAGTAATATATAGAAACATTACAAATGCCCATATGCTTTGATCGAGAAGTCCCGCTGTACCGCTGGAGATGTATCTTCACATGTGTGCAAAAACTTATATACAAATACACCCTTTGCTACATTAAATTTTTTTAAATGTTTTATTTATTTTTGAGACAGAGAGACAGAGTATGAGTGGGGGAGGGGAAGAGAGAGAGAGAGAGAATCCATGAAGCAGGCTCCAGGCTCTGAGCTGTCAGACGCAGGGCCTAAACCCGTGAACCACGAGATCATGACCTGAGCCACCCAGACGGGCCCGCTCTTTGCTACATTATCATGACAACACATTAAAATCCACTTAAATAAATTATGGCATACCGAATGCAGTTTCTAACAGGCACAGGCAGTGCTTTATGAAATATGATATCTTCAAGATATACTAAATGAAAAACGTCAAGTGCAGACCAATGTACAAGGTGTGTAGAAAGAGTCAAGAAGACAGATGTATCTGCTTCTGTGTACAGAGGCCATCCCTGAAGGCAGCCATGGGAAACAGAGGCAGGCAGTCACCTACGGGAAGGGGGCCTGGGAGGTTTGTGGGCAGAGGTGGGAGGAAGGTGCTTCTCCATCTGCCCTTTTGTGCTTTCTGGACTTTGTTCCATGTGCATGTATTACCCACTCTTCAATTTAAAAATAAAATGCAAAAGGGGATGCTTCTCCAGGGGATTCTGGGGAAGTATCACTGCTCCCCACACTGTGGCCAGCTGGTACCTGCCCATCCGTGGATGCTGAGAAGCACTCAGTGCCCGTCTTCGACTGTAGCCAGATGGTGCCGTACACGGGGTCTCGATGGCTGAACTCAATAGTGGACAGCTCCGCCACCAGGCTGCCCTTCCGGGTGTCCCAACAGGCTGTCAGGGAGGAAAGTGAGGGCAAGGTGAACAGAAGCCTAAGCTTCTTCCTTTGTGCAGAAAGCAGGGGGTGGAGGGATGCTACTTCTCTTGGTTTGGCAGGCATGTGGTTTGTTTATTTCTAGAAGCAGGGCTCTATCCTAACCTGCCTGAGTTTCCTCCCAACCCCTGAAGTTCCCACACAATCTCTATGGAAAGACTACCCGAGTGCAAGCTTCACTCATTCCTTTGAGCCCCTACCAAGTGTTGAGTACCACCCTAGGCCCTAGGGGAAGACACTGGAAATAAGACCATCCCTGTTCCTGAGAGCAGGAAGAGGGGGCCTGCTGTGATTTTCCTGGTGGGGACACGTGGGAATGGTCATGGAGAGCCTCCTGGAAGGAGTGAGAAAGAGCACAGACTGGGAGGAGCCAGCCAGAGAGAAAAGTGTCTCTACCCCAAAGAAAGCCTCTTGAAAGTAAAAACACTGCAGCAAATCTCTCCTGCTACATAAACTCCTTTTTATCCTCTGTACCTAGGCTGCCCTGGATGGGAATGCAACTCACAGACCCTTTATTCGGATCTATTACTAGAGCTTCACCTCTTCACCAAGAAAGCCTTGAAACATATCTCGTTTTTCTCCTGATAGATTTTTTATTTGAGAGAGAGAGAGAGAGCAGGGGAGGAGCAGACAGAGAGTGAGAAAAAGAATCCCAAGCAGGCTCTGCACTGTCAGCACAGAGCCCGAGGCAGGGCTCTAACTCACAACTGTGAGATCACGACCTGAGCCGAAATCAAGAGTCAGATGCGTGACTGACTGAGCCACCCAGGTGCCCCAGAAAAGCTAGTTTTGATCTCAAAAATAAATAAAACAAAAAAATTTTTAAAGAAGGCGGTGGGGGCGGGGGCACCTGGGTTGTTCAGTCGGTTAAGTGTCCGACTTCGCGTTAGGTCATGATCTCACGGTTCGTGGGTTCGAGCCCTGCGTCGGGTTCTGGGCCGACAGCTCAGAGCCTGGAGCCTGTGTCAGATTCTGTTTCCTTCTCTCGCTGCCCCCCCCCCACTTGTGCTCTGTCTCTCTCTGCCTCAAAAATAAGAAAGAAAGAAAGAAAAGAAAGGAAAGAAAGGAAAAAAGAAAGAAGGAAAGAAAGAAAGAAAGAAAAAGAAAGAAAGAAAGAAAGAAAGAAAGAAAGAAAGAAAGAAAAGCTAGTTTTGTAGGTGGCTCCGCTCCAGGCTTCTAGAGTCCTGGCACCCAGGTAATTTGGCAGGGAGATTTGTGGGAGCCCAGGTCTATTCCCAGGGAGGAGGTGGCAGGTCTGAGAGGGGGTTCAGAGGCGTTGGAAGAGTGTCTGTCTAAGAAGTTTCCCAGCCATCCAGCTCCTACTCTGGGAGGAAGAAGAGGAAATAAGACAACATGGGAGGGTAAGATGGGAGGGGGCCCTTTTCACACCAGAGGTCAAGTCAAGTCTGGGATGCAGTCACGCTGAGCGTCCGCTGCTTGGGCGCCAGATGTGGTGGGTAGGCAGACAGGGCCCATGTGGGCAGCTGCCTTCCAAGCTCCCTAGGGATCCGAACCCCTGTTTTCTAGGCATCCCATCAGCAAAAGCAGCAGAGCAAGGGCCTCTGAAAATCTTCTGCATAAAAGCAATGAGAAAACCAGCAACAGCTGTCGGCCAACTTTTTTAGAACAAATGAGCCAAAGGCTTGCAGCCATCCAGAGCACACTGCAGGAAACACAGCTGAATGTTGGTAAGGACAGGGAGTTTTGCGGCATTTTTAACTTGCCCTGGTTAAGACCCCACACTCTCCAAGTCCCACGGTAGCCTTGAGGAATAACATTCTGCCTTCCCGTTGAAAACCCGCAGCCTCATAGCTACAGGAGGGGTAATGTGGCTGGAGTTCATTCCGTCTCCCATACAAAGAACGGTGACTGTATGAACTGTCTGGTGGTTCCCTGGATGACCATAAACTCCTCCCCCTGCAAGTTATCTGTATTTAACCTGACTCAGAGCTTGCTCCATGAACAGGAGAAGGCAACTTTCGAAAATAATGGTAATTATAGGCAACTGATTAACTTTGCAGCTTCCTGAACTGGTGGGTAACAGGTGGGCAAACAGCAAACTAACCAAAAAACTTAAAAGAGTTGAGGGGAATCTGGGTGGCTTGGTTGGTTGAGCGTCTGACTCTTAGCTTCAGGTCAGGTCTGATCTCCTGGTTCATGGGTTTGAGCCCTGCATCAGGCTCCATGCTGACAATGTGGAGCCTGCTTGGGATTCTCCCTCTCTCTCTCTCTGCCCCTTTCCTACACTCACTCTCTCTCCCCGACCCTCCCTCTCTCTCTTTCAAAATAAATAAATCAACTTAAAAAAAAAAAAAAGGACAGGCCTGGAGAACAAGATGTCCATTGAGATGTCTACTGGGACTTTGGAAAGCTCCATCATTGCCTGGAGATCTGGAAGGCCACATGCCTGGGTAGGGTTGTGTGTGTGCGCGCAGAGCTGTACACATGCTCAGGAAAGAACTGAGGAGGCCCTAAGCTCTCGCCTCTGGCTGACCCTGAGGCTCTTCCCGGCAGAGGGTCGCAGGCATGCTCAAAAAGGCATACAGAGGCTCTCAGCAAAGATTGGTTGCCCACAGGTGCTTCAGGAAATCTCTGTCCATCCACTAAGCTAACCAAGCAGAGACCGTGGTAGGCATACATGATAGAGCACAGACTTCCCAGAATTAGCTCAGAAAATTCACTGAAGAAACAACAGAGCAAATAGCAATGAACACAAACCCTGCAGAGTTATGAGCATCTGATTTCCAAAGGTGTCACTTTATATTATGTAAAGAGAGAAAGTTTCAACAAAAAAGTTACAAGATGAACAACGAAATGAGAAGGTATGGCCTCATGCACAGGACAAAAGGCAATAAGCAGATTGTCCCCAAAGGGGGCTGAGCTGTTGGACTTACTAGACAAAGACTTTAAATCATTGATTTTTAAGTATGTTCAAAGAACCCCAGAAAACCATTTCTAGACCGAGAAAGCATGAGAATGATCTCTTGCTTAATTGAAATATCAATAAAGAGATAGGAATTATTTTTAAAAGGGTGAAATAAAAATCTGGAGTTGAAAAATACATGAACATGGGCGCCTGGGTGGCTTAGTCGGTTAAGCGTCCGACTTTCGCTTAGGTCATGATCTCGCGGTTCATGGGTTCGAGCCCCGCATCGGGCTCTGTGCTGACTGCCAGCTCAGAGCCTGGAGCCTGTTTCAGTCTGTGACTCCCTCTCTCTCTGACCCTCCCCTCCTCACGCTGTGTCTCTCTCTTTCTAGAAATAAATAAAAAAAAAAGAAAGAAAGAAAAATACATGAACAGAAATGAAAATTCAGTAGAGGACTCGACAGCATACTTGAGCAGGCAGAAGACTCACTGAGCTGAAGGTAGGTCATTTGAGACGATCCAGTCTGAGTAATAGAAAGAAAGGGGAACAAAACTATCAAAACTGTTTCAAGAAATAGAAAGCGTGAAGCAATCTAGAACAAATAAAGAGGCTGAATTAGCAATCTTTAACTTCCAAAAGAGAACCACCAGATGGCCTCACTGGTGAATTGCACTGAGCATTTAAAGAAGAATTAGTACCAAGGATGCATGGGTGGCTCAGTCTGTTAAGCATCAGATGCTTGACTTTAGCTCAGGTCATGATCTCAGAGTTCAATAGTTCGAGCCCCATGTTGGGCTCTGAACTGATAATGCAGAGTCTGTTTGGGATTCTCTCTTTCTCCCTCTCTCTCTCTCTCTGCTCCTCCCCCACTCATGCTTTCTTTCTCAAAAATAAACCTTTTTTTTTTTTTTTTTTTTTTTAAAGAAGAATTAGTACTAAATGCTCCTGAAAATCAGAAGGGGAAGGAAGGCATCCCCACTCATTGTGCATGGTTGGGATCACTCACACCCATTCCTATACAGGTGTCTCTGCTTGCCTCTTTCGAGATGGAGCTCCCCCCTGGTCTCAATATTCCTTTGCTCTCAGCTGCTCTAGCCCAGCTCAGGGCAGGTAGGCAGTAAACATTCCTTGGCTTTATACTTGACCTGTAGTTTTCTTAAAACTTGCTATTCTGAACTGGTTTTAGACTTACTTGAACTGGAGACACGGCCACGCTATCAGCAAAACCTGACACACCCGGATGTCTGGAGTTTATCCTCTGTGAGAAGTCCTCACCTCACTCTGTGCCCCCTGGGAAGCCCAGGCAGGAAGGCAGGCCCTGGCGGACAGCAGCAGGGGCTGGGCTCCCTCCCGGCTGAGCAACTGGGTCCCTCCTTACCCAGCTGCCCGTTGTAGCAGCCTCCCAGAAGCACGTGGGAATCTTTGGGGTTGTATTCCAAGGTGACAAGAGGAGAAGACGGCTTCAGGACAGTTTCAGGCTTGTTGGGGTTTTCTATAAAACAAACAAGCACATTGATCCCACCAGGTCTGGAAAGAAAAGAACAGGGTCAAACGGTTTAACCCGTACTGGGACGGGGGAAAGTCTGGAAGCCCCTCCTGTCCTTCTCCCGGCTGCAACCTCTAGGTCCCGGTGGCCAGAATCTGGTGCTCTTGGCCCGAGGGGCTCTTTTAATGATTTTATTTTTGGTCATCAGGAGCGCGTGTGTGTGTGTGTGTGTGTGTGTGCGCACGCGCTCGCGCGCACGCACACATTTTGGAGAACTGGTAGGAAACCAGGTTTTGGCCCCAAGGTTTTTCCATAAATCCAAACTCTCTCTGACTTCTCCAAACCAGTTTCTTTGTCTGTTTGGTGGGGCTAATGAAGGAGCCCACCCCCCAGGGCTGCTGCAAGCATTGTTGGGCTGTTCAAAAGCATAATGTGCTCGGTTCTGAGCTTGGCACTTGAGCCTACAAATAATGGCTAGTGTTTACTTTCACAACAGCAAGAGTGACAGGATGTCTTACAGTGTGTCGCCCACCATTGCCGGCCACCTGCCAGGCTCGTGCCCTTCGAGCGAGTGCTTCTGTCAACAACGGTCCCTGCTCCCAAGTGGACACTTTGCCCCTATTCATCATGAATTAGGGACAAATGCCAGGTAAGTGGGACAGAGGTGAGTCCCTGAGTCCGTGGGGTCTGGGATTGAGATTCCATGGAGTCTGGTCCCGAATGGCCTGATCAAGGATCTGGAAATGAAGGGAGTTTCCTGCTTCTGATATGGGTTTGGTTTGGCTGCGCCTGAACCCAGAGAAGGAAGGGATGGGCAGCTTCTTGGGGTCCCTGGTCCAGCCCTGTGAGAGTCCCCTGCGTGTGGCTTCTACCTTCCACTCCCGTGCTCAGCTGGCTTCCACCCCACCCCCTCAGTTTTCCTAGCTCTCCGGACCTTTCCGCTTCTCACCCAGGTCCCAGATGTACGATTCATGGCTCATGCCCTCAGGCGCACGTTGAAAATTCAGGCAAGAATATGACACCGCCAACTTTCTGTTGCCATCTGGGTGCCAGGAGAGGTGCGTGGCTGACCGCTTGATTTCCTGGGGATCCCTTTACAGAAGAGGGCAGAACATTGGCGTGGAAGGTTCCCCACACCTCTTATTGACTCAGTTATGTCTCTAAAAAATCCAAGCGTATTTAAGCAATCACATTCACTCAGAGAAATTTATTTTAAGAACAACGTTTAGAAGATCCCTTAATCCAAACCTGGATCTCACCAGCCATCAATAGAAGGAAATAATAAAAACTAACCCAATGGAAACAAAATATTAAATTCCAGTCCCATATTTTCACTTGCTGAAAGTTTTGAGCCTGAAGCCTGATCTCCCATTGTTATAACAATGAAAGGGAGGGGCGCCTGGGTGGCTTAGTCGGTTAAGCGTCCGACTTTCGCTTGGGTCATGATCTCGCAGTTTGTGGGTTCGAGCCCCGCGTCGGGCTCTGTGCTGACTGCCAGCTCAGAGCCTGGAGCCTGTTTCAGAGTCTGTGTCTCCCTCTCTCTCTGACCCTCCCCTGCTCACGCTGTCTCTCTCTCTCTCCTAGAAATAAATAAAAATATTAAAAAAAAAAAACAATGAAAGGGAAAGAGGAAAATCAGCAATCCTGGTCCTTGGAATTTGCCCGAAAGAGTTGAAAGCTTTTGTCCAACAAAATATTGCAGGTGAATGTTTCCAGCAGCTTTGTTCATAACTGCCCAGAGTCGGAACCAACCAAGAGATCTTTCAGGAGGTGAATGGGTAGATAAGCTGGGGTCCATCCAGATAAGGGAATATTATTTGGCATTAAAAAGAAATGAGCTATCAAGCCATGAGAAGACACTGTGGAAACATAATGCACATCACTAAGTGAAGGAAACCCGTCTGTAAAAGACCACATACTATATGATTCTGACTTTGTGACATTCTGGAAAAGGCAAAACCATGGAGACAGTAAAAAAGATCAAGCATTAGCCAAGGGCTTGGGGGTAGGGAGGGATGAATAAGTAGAACATGGGATTTTAGGGCCGTGAAACTATTCTGTATGATGCATTTGTCAAAACCCACAGAGTGAGGCACCTGGGAGGCTTAGTCAGTCGGTTAAGCATCTGACTTCGGCTCAGGTCATAATCTCACGGCCCGTGGGTTCCAGCCCTGCATCGGGTTCTGGACTGACAGCATGGAGCCTGCTTCAGGGTCTATGTCTCCCTCTCTCTGCCCCTCCCCTGCTTGTGCTCTGTTTCTCTCAAAAATAAGTAAACATTGAAAAAAAATTTTAAAAACCCGCAGAGTATGCAACACAAGGGGTGAGCCCCGATGTAAACTATGGACTTTGGGGTGCTGCAGGTTGACTGTTGTGTCCCCCAGATTCGTCTGTTGAAACCTAATCTCCAATGTGATGGTGTCGGGGGGCGTGGCTGTGGGAAGTGATTAGTGGTCGATAAAGGGGCTCCAGAGAGCCCTCTCACCACTTCTGACATGTGAGTTCCAGCAGTGAAACAATGGCCCATCTATGAACCAGGAAGTGAGTCTTCACCAGACACAGAACCCAACCATCCTGAGCCGGGACTTCCAGCCTCCAGAGCTGTGAGAAGTCAGCTTCTGTTGATTATAAACCACCCAAGTTGTGGTACTAACAGTACCAGGATGCTGGTTCCTGACGGTGACAAAGGCCCCACCTTGGGGCAGGGTGTTGATGGTCAGGGAGGCTGTGTGGACTCGGGGAGGAGGGAGCGTGTGGGAACTCTCTGTACTTTGGCCTAAAACTGCTCTGAACAATCACCTCTTCATTCAAAAAAAGAGGGGAGGAAGGAGAATGAGCAAGAAGTAAAACTGAATTAAGCACTTAATGGCCCAAGCAGAGACTTTGTCCTTGAAGTCACCAGAAGGGATGAAGGAAAGTGGAAAGCAAGATAACCTTCACGCCCTGTGATTCCTCCACCTCGGTCCTCCCTGGGAGCATGGTTAGAGTAGGCAGAGTGCAGGCTGGGATCCAGGAGACCGGAGTTCCATCCTTGGCTGGGTCGCCCATGCCCACCCATCCTCTCCTCCCTGAGGTCAGTCCTCTTATGTGTCATATGTAGAGGTTGGATGGGATCATTTTTTTTTATTATTTTAAATATTTATTTATTTATTTTGAGAGAGAGTATGCACACACAGGGGAGGGGCAGAGAGAGGGGGAGAGAGAATCCCACGCAGGCTCCGTGCTCAGCACAGAGCCCGACGTTGGGGCTCGATGTCACCACTGTGAGATCATGACCTGAGCCCAGATCAAGAGTCAGATGCTTCATCGACCGAGCCACCCAGGCACCCCTGTGAGATGATTTCTAATCCATCATCCCGCTAAGGTTTCCATACGTGAGGTCAGACCCCAGTAAGGCTGACGCAGCAGGGATGACAGCCCTCGCCCCTCCCCCTTCCCTGGCCCGTCTCCTGGGAGCCCTTGGTCCTTCAGCCCTGGATCAGCCCTTCAGCCCTGGATCACAAAAGGGTCTTTCCTAGTTGTGCTGGGACTGGGTCAAGTACCTTCCAGGCCCTCGGTGAGTGATGGTAGCAAAATGAATTCCCCCAGAGTTGGCATTTGAGGCTAGTCCCTTCCCAAATCACAGGGATATGTTCATATTTTAAACAAACAAACAAACAAACAAACAAAATAGTGCTACACGCTGGTCTACACCTTGCTTGTGTCAGTCTGGCGTCAGAAAGTCAATCTTGGAAACACTCCCCATCATGCCGCGCCCTTCATTCTGATGTGTGCATGCCATTCCACCCGGGAGGCATGCCAGAATTGCTAGAAGGACTCCCCTACCCATGGACTTATCTTGGTCCCAGTCTTTGGCTGGAATGCCTCCTGCAGCAGTGAGCGTCCACACACACACGGTGATTTTACACACGTGTCTCTGAGGAATGAAGTCCTTTTGTCAAGCTCCGGTCCTTGGAGGTCATTACCAGGTACACGCCCACGAGTGTGGGATGAGGGTCCTGTGTGCCCACAGTGCTGCTGGGTCACTGATGCTCCCAACTTCGTACTCATTCTGCCCTGCGTGAATCAACCCAGCTTGTGCACAGCTTTGCAAATTCGCTTAGTCTTTCCCTGGAGTCTGTCCTCTCTTTCCATCAACTAGACCCGCCCCCAGTTGGGCAGGGACCAGTTGGCTGCTGGGTGCTCTGTTGCTCTGGAGGGCATTGTACCCATGGCATGGAGTGATCGGCAAGGAGTGACCTTGGGAAGCAGCCAGCCACAGGGGTGGCAGGGATGTCCAGACACCCGCCTGGCTACAGACATACCTGAAAACATTGATGGTTTTGGCTGAAGGAGCCTCTTCTGTCACCTCCATCGCATCCTCGTCGTCAAAGTACTCCTGGTAGATGTCGATGGCATTATTCTGCTTGATGCAGTGCTCCATGATCTAAGGAGGGAACATCAGGAGTTCTTGGCAGGAAAGGGGGGTCCCTGCAGCCCGAACAAGGCTGAGGCGGAGTCTGGGAGGCACAAGAAATGTCTAGTGGTCTTTCCCAGCCTTCCAGCCCATTGCATTTTCAACGGGGGCAACATTGCTTCCAAGGGAGTGAAATTTGGTTTTGGAGGGTAAAATAATGTTACTTTTCACGTATAAAGAACAGATATACACACAGTACATAAAAATATATATATACCTATGGTATTAAACTTTCATGGGGGAGGAAATTAGGGGAAAAAATGTCTGAAAAGGCTCATTGGGGGACAACAATGAAAAAAAGGTGAAGAACTTTCCAGTCAAACAGAACTGGGAATCACTCCATATAGAGCACCCATCTTCTGGTTCTGCCACCCAGAAGGCCCTCTCCATTGTCCCAAATGTCTAACAAGGAAAAACCTCAAGCTCAAGTGCCTCCTCTTCCAGGAAGCCTTCTCGGATCCCTTCAGCAGGAAGTTGAATCTTCCTCCTTATGGGGCAAAATAGCATCTGTCATCCTACATTATACAGTGATATCTCTGTATTTGTCCTTGACCTCCAGTGGATTATGATAAACTGTTTGGGGCAGGATGTATGTGCATTTTATTTTTGCAGTCTCTCTTGTGCCTGGCAGAGACTAGAGGCTCAGTCCAAATGTGTCGAATGAACGAATGAATGAATGATCCCTATTGGCAGGTAGCTCCTGGGTGGGGTTCTTTGGAGTCCTTCATGCTCAGGGGAGCACCTGTCAGACTCCCCCTCAAGCCTGCTCAGCCCTGGTACCTTCCCATCTTCCCCACTGAGCAGCTGTTGTGGACTGGTCTATCTGCTCCCAGACGGGAGGTTTTTTAAGGTAGTAGCACTCTTTGTCCGCATAGCCGCAGGAGCGGAGCCCGGGGCCAGGCACACACCCAGGGCTCTCACAGGCCAGTGGGGCACCAGAGAGATGGAAGCCTTACCGAGCCCAGCTGCATGATGGCGTTGATATAGTTCTCATCCTTCTCCACCTTCTTCCGGAACCGGATCGTCTGCTCCAGCTCCAGGGGGTTCACATCCTTGGGCCAGCCCCCCTCCACGTGGTTAACCCCCCGGGTCTCCATCTCGAACCGCTCTGTGTTGGCCTAAACAGAGCCCCAGGTGAGAAGATGCCTGCCCCAGGTGTAAACATTAGGTCATTTCTGCAAACCAGGATCCTGGGGCCGGCCTGCCCCTGGGCCCTGAGCGCACAGGGACGGATCAGGAAGGTGGCCCTGGCCAAAGCCACTTTCAGGTTCCAGCAAGGAAATTTGTGGTCCTCGGGTGGTCACAGGGAGTCACAGAAGACCCACCCCATGGAGCTGGCAGCTTCAAAGCTGATGCCTCTTGCCATGGAAAATCCAGTTCTGACTTTATCGAAACCCCAATGCATCCGAGGAGCCCACCCAGTTGTTCTTTGTGGTCCCAAAGAGATAGAAGTGAGTGGTCTTGCTCTGCCTTACCATTTGCAACGTCATAGGAATCGAAATGCAGAAATGATTAAAAGCTGGGGCTTGCTTTCCACGTTCTCTGCAGTGGGGAGGATGGTATGTACAGGTAGAGTTTTACTCCTTAAACTTGCAACTTTACCTCCTTTCCATTTTTTCCCCATTAAAAAAATTTGTGGTAGGGGCGTCTTGGTGGCTCAGTCGGTTGAGCGTCCAACTTCGGCTCAGGTCATGATCTCATGGTTTGTGGGTTCGAGCCCCACATTGGGCTCTGTGCTGACAGCTCAGAGCCTGGAGCCTGCTTCAGATTCTGTGTCTCCTTCTCTCTCTCTGCCCCTCCCCACTCATGTTCTGTTTCTCTCCATCTCAATAACAAATAAACATTAAAAAAATTTTTTTAAATGTGGTAAAAGACATAAAATTTCCTATTTTACCCATTTAAAAATGTACTGTTCTGTGGCATCAAGGACATTCATACGGTTATGCAACCATCTCCACCATCTAGTTCCAGAACTTTTTCGTCACCCCAAGTGGCTCTAGACCCCAAAGCCATTAAGCAGTCACTCCCCTCCTCATTTCCTTTCTAAGTCAGTGCTCCTGAAAGCTCTGTGTCGCCCCAGGATGGAGCTGCTGGCAGCAGACCCTAACACTTGTGGCCTTCATGGTAGCCATTCTGTTGAGTTGGTTACGCCGTGGACAAAATGGCCCAGCCCTGTGACAGCCATTAGCTCCGGGAGAGCAAGAGACCCAGCGTGTTTGAACTGTGAGTTACTGGAAACTCCCACAAAGTGTTTTGGCCAAATCAAGTGTGATTTTCACTCGGATGATTTGGGACATGACCAACTGGGTCCTTCTCTCCCTCAAACTAGTTTTGTCTCCACGGTGCCTGGCATAATCCAAGGCAGATCGCCTGCTCTAGACAGGCAGGGAGCTCCGACTGCGGCACCTCGCTCAGTTCTCCTATCACGCAGGCCCTCGGACCAGAACTTTCCATGGCACCCTTTCCTTTCCACCCTCCGGGCAGGTGCCTGCAGATCTGAATCCCTGCCCCCTCAGGATACCTCTCTCCTGCTGTACCACATGCCTAAGATGGCTTAGAGGTGAGACCAGACCCCATGGGAGAGAGGACACCTTGATTCCCCTTCCCCCGGCCCAGGCAGTGGCTGGTGGTGGCGCTTCTGCCCCCCCTGCACCGTGGTGGGTTGTGGGGCGGTTCTGCCCCCATACTTCCAGCATCCACCCTGGGGCGCTCTAACTGGCTTCCAGTCACCCAGATGGGGCCACCCAGTCCCACTGAGCACCCTGACCGGCCACCCTGCCAGACCAGACCTTTGTTGGCGCAGGCCCGGGGCCAGGGACCCACCTCATGCTCCGACATGCTGGTGGAGCACTGGGTGCCCGTGTCCACGGGGTTGCGCTCCACAAACTGCTCGGCCAGCTCGGGGTTGGGCAGGATGTTGATGTTCAGCTCGGCCTGGCGGTCGGAGAAGTTGCACTGCTTCCCGAACTCGCTTCGCCTCTTGACGTACACGTACACGATCTCCATGGTGCCGGAGGCTGCAGGGGCAGAGAGAGAGGGTGTGTCGCAAGGGACCCCACCTGCTGCTTCCCCAGGTCGGGGGCAGCTTCCAGGTTCCCAGTCAGGTTGCGGGAAGGGTCCTAGGGGATTTGCTCAGAAGCTGCATCTGCACTTTTAAGAAATCATTTCTTGGGGCGCCTGGGTGGCTCAGCCAGTTGAGCATCTGACTCTTGATTTCAGCTCAGGTCATGATCTCAGTGAGTTCGAGCCCGGCATTGGGTGCTGACACTGCGGAGCCAGCTTGGGATTCTCTCTCTCCTTTTCTCTCTGCCCCTATCATGTGTGTTCTCTCTCAAAATAAATAAACAAACAAAAAATCATTTATTGGGGCGCCTGGGTGGCACAGCCGGTTAAACGTCCAACTCTTGATCTCTGCCCAGGTCATGATCTCACAGTTCGTGGGTTCAAGCCCTGCTACGTGCTCTGGGCTGACAGCTCAGAGCCTGGAGCCTGCTTCAGGTCCTGTGTCTCCCTTCTTCTCTCTCTGCCCCTCCCCTGCTCGCACGTTATGTGTGTCTCTCTCTCAAAAAGAAATAAACATTAAAAAAAATTTTAAAAAGTCTCTGTAATTAGATTTTTTTAAGTTTATTTATTTTGGGAGAGAGAGAGAGAGGACAAGCTGGAGAGGGGCAGAGAGAGTGGCCCAGCCATGGTCAAGCTGCTGGCGAGTGCCCAGCCCAGCCCACTTTCTGATTCCCCACTGTGCCCTGCCCCACCAGTCTTTCAGAGACCCAACTATTCTGCCTGCTGAGGAAGTGGTCCGGCTCTCTCCCCTTCTCAGGTGGACCCCCAGCCCCACTGAGGTCAGAGTGATGTAGAGGAGAGAGTCTCCCATGGGGGACCCTCAGGAGCGGTGAAGGGGAGTGCCCAGTAACCTAGAACTCTGGGAAGGGGTGGGAGGCCTTTTGGACGATCGGGTGGTTGGGTGGGAGAGTTTCCAGAGAGGCCACCCAGGCGCCCCGAATTACGTAGACTTTTCTAGGAATGCATAGGGTTTGTGAATGCCAGACTTCATGCTTTACGTTTGCTCTTTTAGTTTCCCTTATTTCACTTACTCTTTTTTTCTTTTTAAAAAATTTTTTTAATGTTTTATTTATTTCTAGGAGAGAGAGACAGCGTGAGCAGGGGAGGGTCAGAGAGAGAGGGAGTCACAGACTGAAACAGGCTCCAGGCTCTGAGCTGGCAGGCAGCACAGAGCCTGACGCGGGGCTCGAACCCACGAACCGCGAGATCACGACCTAAGCGAAAGTCGGCCGCTTAACCGACTAAGCCACCCAGGCGCCCCTTCACTTACTCTTTTGGCAAACATTTACTTAATGCTGAATAATCAAGAAAGCGTGGCAGTGGCATCAGAATAGCCATATGTATCTATGCAATGGCGTTGAGAGTTCAGAGATAGACTTATGTTTATAGCCAACTGACTTTTGAAAAAGGCACTAAGGCAGCTTATCGGAGAAATGATGGTCTCTTCAACAAACGGTGCAGGGCCACCTGGACGTTCCCATGCGAAAGAATGACCAAGGACCCCCTACCTCACGCCACACACACAAATCAACGCAAAATGGATCTCAGGCATCAGCGTAAGAGCGAAAACTAAGGGGGAGGAACGTAGAGGGAAATCTTCGTGATGCTGATAGGGCAGATTCCCTAGGCAGGGCATCAGAAGTATGGTCCGTAAAAGCAAAAACAATGATAAATTGGACTTCTTTTGAGTTGGATGTTACCTCAAAAGATAACGTTGAGAAAATGAAAAGACAGGCTGCAGACTTGGAGAAAATATTTGCAAATTGTGTCTGATAAAGGACTTGCATCCAGAAATAAGGAGGCTTGCAGGGTCCCGGGCACTATGGACAGCGGTTTAGAGGTTCTTCCACTGTGTGCTCCCCACAGCACCCCCCCCACACCAAAAAACTCACAATTCTCATTCTACATATGAAGAAACCGATGCCCAGAGAGCTTAAATCCCTTGTCAGAGGTCATGGTTCTTAAGCTGAGGCAGAGCCGGGGCCCAGACACGCCTGGCTCTACAGCAGTGATTCTTAACCTTGGCTACAGGGTTTGAGACTCCTGGAGGGCTGTATAAAATCACAACCCTCAGGTTAAACTGCAGACAAAAGAAATCAGAATCTCTCAGCAGAAGGGTTTGAACGCCCTGGGGAATTCCAGCGTGCCGCCAAGGTTGAGAAGCACCGATTTAAAGTGAAGGATCTTAATTTCTCAGCTAGCGTATCTCAAATCTGGGACGATCATTCAAAACGCGGAGGTTCCCAGCCCCCCTCTTGCAAATGTGGACTGTATGTCTGGGGCGGGGCCTGGCAATTTGTGTTTTTCACAATACCCCCCGCTGGTGAATATAATGGCCAGACCTGTGTCTAATTTGCCTTCTCTTACCTCCAAGGCCGCAAGGTACCAGACCAGTGGGCCCTGGCTACTGGCCCCTGAGACCCAGGGGCAGAGCTATTGTGACAGCTCAGAAGCAGTTGCCTGGAGTGGCCTTTGGGCCTTGGAGCAACTGGGGCAGGGGCCCGGGGGTGAGGATGGAGAGTTAACTCTTAGGTCCCTTTGCATCCACATCCATTGTCCCTTGAGCGCAGCACCATCCCAGCCCGTGCCCAGCCCCAGAGCAGCTCAACCTGACTCAGACTCCCAGAAAGCAGATTTCCTGCTCTTCCTCCTGCTTTGGAAACCCAGGAAAGGTAGAGGCCATGGCCCGGAGAGCAGAGGGCGGGGACAGAAACATAAACTGCAGGAGGCTGCCCCAGTGTGGCCCTTCTACATGGGCAAGGATAGGGCCTTGTGAAAAAGATAGTCGATTCTCGCCTTCGCCGGTGCACTGTCAAGGGGCCACAGCGCGGCTCCTGGGCCCCCACAGTGAGGGGCTGCCTGTCTCTTCCTCAGTAAAAGACACTTGCTGAAAAAGCCAGTTCTCTGCGGACACAGGAGGATTAAGAGCGTGTGGAAACTCCAGGGGTGGCAAAAATAGTCTCTTTAGCCCAGATCGTACTTGAAACAGCTTTGCTTTCCTCCTTGGTGCCTCCCAAGGCCAAAGCAGGAGTGAGAACGGGGGCATTGTTTTCTATCCGGAGGCAGACAGAGGGGACATTTAAAGGCTGGCCCGGTGACGGGAAGACAGCTCATTCAGGCACCCAGAGCAAGCTTTTTCTCCCAAGCTGGCAGGGCCCGAAGATGAATAGCGAGGTCAGAGCAGAGGTCTCCAGGGGGTCTCTCCCTGCCCTGGTGAGACAGATGCCATGGGCTGGNGGAGGCGGGGGCAGGGCTGCTGCCCTTCAGGAGTTTGGGAAGCCCCCCCCCCACCCGTGGGAACCTAGAGACCCAGGGGCAAGCGGGACTCTGCAGTGAGTCCCAAACACAAAAGCATGTCTGGCTGGGGATGTGCTGGTGTGAACGTCGAACCTGCATCCCAGGACGGTCGGCCTGGGACCTCCACCAGCTATAAAAAGTCCCCTTGCGCAATGATAAGGTACAAAGCGATTCCTGGAAAGAACTTCCCTCAACTTAAGAGAAAGTGTGTTTTCCAAGCTTGGGGTGAGACTAAGGGAGCCATGGGGATGGAGAAGCTCAGTTTGGGAGCTTAGGGGGAGGGAAGAGGAAGGTGGCTTGCTTTCCCTCTGCTCTGGACTCCACGCAATATAAACACAAGAACATTTTTCTCTTCTTCGTGGTCCCTGGGGCAGCCCCCAGTCTGTGTGCCCAGGACTGATGGCCTCTGTGTGGCACCTAGCTGGGCAGAGGAACGCAGGTGGAGAGCTTCCTTCCCTCTTTCTTCTGTCGTTTTGTGCATCTTCTGGAAAAAGTGCATCTTCTAGGAATCCACCCCACCCCCACCAGGACATCCCACCAGGTACTCCTAGGCACCCTGGGGTCCACCCGGGGTGAGCTCCAGGCATGTGAACATGTTGCAGGAAGGTGAAACTAAGCATGTGACCTTGAGCGTGGTATCCCAGGGGGCATAAGGGGCGCCTGGGTGGCCCAGCTGTTTAAGCATCTGACTCTTGATCTCGGCTCAGGTCATGATCTCACGGTTTGTGGGTTTGAACCCTGCATCCGTCTCTGTGCTGACAGCACAGAGCCTGCTTGGGATTCTGTCTCCCCCTCTCTCTGCCTCTTCCCTGTTCGTTTCCTATCTCTCTCTCTCAAAATAAACTGAAAAATAAATGTCCCCCTCAGGTTGCGGAGTAAGTAAAATCATGCATTTTAGGGAACCTGCAGCCTAGTCGGTGCTCAGTAATTTTGAATTCCCTTCCCTCCTTTACTTAGAAGAAAGCCCACCTCCTTCCAGTTCAGCCCAGCCTATACCTTCCCACCAGGCAGCTGCGAACTCTTTAGAGGTCTCCGCCCCTTCAGGAGACTGGCGGATCAGACCAGACTGACGGGGGGCAGGGGATTTGGAGGCAAGATGACCAGAACCTGCGGGGACCTGAGAGTCGGGAGTACTGATGGCAGCCAGGACGAATGGGGTCCAGACACCTGGCCAGCCATTCTCCCGCAGAGCTATCCCAGAAGGCCGCCCGCAGGAAGAGTTTCTTGCACTGCCGCTGATTATTACCCTGGGGGCTCCTCCTCTTCAGCCTTGGACTCCTCCCGGCCCGCGCCCTTACCCTCGGTCCGCTCGCGTCGCCTCCTGGCCGCAGGGGCAGCACCTGAGCCACCGCCGCCGCGCTTCTCAACGGCTCCGAGGTAGGAAGTTTACCCGTTGCCTAGCAACCCCGGATGGGCGGGGACGCGGCGCCGGACGGCTCCCCAGAACACGTGACGGCCGGTCCCGCTGCGTCCGAAGCACTTCCTCTTGTGGAAGTCTCCAGAGTCAGGAGAAAGATTAACCAAGCGAATCAAACGCTGGTAATAGTAAACGTTTGTAGCACCTCTGCCGAGGTGCTTATCCGTGTCTACAAACAAATGCATGGGGTAAGATGCCTACAGTGCAAATTATTGTAGGCAGGGCCTCGGAAGCCCTGCGCCCTGGTTGGTGATGCCGGGTTGTCTCACTGTCCCTTCCGTCGGGTTCCTCAACCACTCACTGGGAATTAAACCCGCCCAGTCCCTGTGCTCCCATATCCCGGGGAATAACCAAGCTTGACCGCACCAACAGTACCCTCCCGGAAAGTGGGAGCTGGGTGTTTCCGCAGCTTAGCTGGTGGTTGTAAACATGGAGTAAGTGTTCACTGAATGCATGAATGAATAGGATGAAGTGTCTCCTGGGGTTAAGGAATGAGGCAAGATAATATAAACGGGGATCGGGGAATGGGGGGCTAGCAGGCATGGGTTTGAATCCCAGCTGGGCCATTTACTGATCGTATGACCCTGAGAGAGTTACTTTCTAAGACTCAACCTTCTTTATTATTTTATTTTATTTTTATTTTTTAAATGTTTATTTATTTTTGAGAGAGAGAGAGACAGAATGCGAGCAGGGGAGGGTCAGAGACAGAGGGAAACACAGAATCTGAAGCAGGTTCCGGGCTCTGAGCTGGCAGCACAGAGCCCAACGCAGGGCTCAAACCCACAAACTATAAGATCATGACCTGAGCTGAAGTCGGACGTTTATCCGACTGAACCACCCAGGCGCCCCTAGGAGTCAACCTTCTTAATTTTTTAAAAAAAATGTTTATTTGTTTTTGAAAGAGAGAAAGAGAGGGCATATGAGCAGGGGACAGACAGAAAGGGGGGGGCAGAGGATTCCAAAGTGGGTTCCTTCCTGACAACAGACAGCCCATGAGGGGGTTGAACTCAAGGACTGTGAGGTCGTGACCTGAGCTGAAGTTGGACGCTCAAGCAACCGAGCCACCCAAGCGCCCCAAGACTCAACCTTTTTCATCTGCAAAGTTGGGGGGACAGTGACGGAGCTGGGAGGCTAGACTGAGACAACACAGCAAGGTGCCCACCCTGTGCTGACGGCAGTCTGCCCCCTAACACAGGTCAGCTCTGTACTTCCCGTCTCCGGGAACCAGGCTAACCAAGTTTAGGGATGAGTGCTGGAGATCCGGACAGCGGGAGATGGGATGTGTCAGCCCCAAAGTGGGATTTGGGGTTGGAACTGGTCTTGAAAGATGGTGATGAGTTGCGGGGGAGGCGTGGGCATTCCAGACTGGAGGAGGACATGGTGTATGCAAGGGAGGGCTATTTGTGATGGAAGGAAGACATTTTGGGGAGGTTGATGCCTCCTTGTGGCACGGGTTGACAGTCCCTGTAGGGGAGGAAATCAGAGGGGAATTTGCAAAGGTCAGCTGGGGCCAGTTTGTGGGGTGTCCTGAGAGGCAGGCTGAGGCACCTAGACAACTCCCTGTGGGTTTTTGGAGCTGTCACATTACAGGAAGAAAGCACATGTTCCCCCACTCTGGCTCCCCAACTTCTCCAAAAGTGTGTCTTCACCATTGCCTTTAACAGGCAGGTGCAACAGAATTCCCAGCACGATGGCACTTGGCTCAAACATACTAACAAGCCCCACAGTGACGGCTGTGGCTGCCACCAACCCCCATCCCTTGGCTCTTGCTCCCACCAGCGTCTCTAAGCAAAGGGCTTCCTTGGGGTGGGTGCTGAGGGTGTTGCTGGGGGCTGGGTGCAGGAGCGTCTGAAAGCCCCACTGAACTGGCTTTGTGTGCTCAGAGGCACGTCAGACCCATACGAAGCGTCCAGAAGAAACAGATCGGCTCCACAATGGAGCACCGGCTGGTTGGGGCTGGAAACAGACATCCACCTCCCCCGCCCCCCAGCCCTGGAAAGTCGAGACCCTCTGTGCACACGTTATTCCCTGGGTGGGGAAGTGGGGACGGTGGGTAGGAAAGAAGGAGAAATGGGAAAAGTTGAAAGATAACCTGTACTCACCTTTCTCATGGGGCTGCAATGATTTATTACAGGTTCCCCCCACCCCCACCCCTGCACTCAGAAGGTCTCCATTGCTTCTAGCAGCCTTGGGCACCTCTGTTCTCTGGCGAAACAGCCGTCACCCCTTGGCGGGTCTGTCTCAGCCGCGCTGGGAAGCCAGCCTGAGGTCGTATAATTAGGAGTTTGCACAGGGATCCCGTTAAAAACAATTTTCAATGTCTCTCTGATCTCTGCCCAATGGGCTGAAGGGAATGGGCTACTGAGATTTTTTGCTGAAGGCAGCCCTCTGCCCTGCCCCCCTCAGGCCAGTCCACGATCCATTGCGCTTCTGTCTGTGCCCACCTATTCTTTTTCCAGTTGTTTTTCTATTGTGGTAAGATACGCAGAACACAAAATGTAACCTTAACCATATTGAAGAGTGTAGTTCAGCGGCATTAAGTCCGCTGGTAGTGCTGGGCCGCCATTACCACCATCCATCTCCAGAGCTTTTTCATCTTGCATCACTGAAACTCTGTACCCATTCAGCAGTAACTCCTCATTTCCCCTCCCCCACCTCCTGGCACCCACAATGCTACTTTCCATCTCTCTGATTTTGACTCCTCTTAGTACCTCACAGAAGTGGAATCACACATTGTCTTTTTGTGACTGGCTTATATCACTCAGCATAATGTCTGTAAGGTTCAGCCTTGTTGTAGCCCGTGTCAGAATTCTCTTCCTTTTTGGGGCGCCTGGGTGGCTCAGCCGGTTAGGCATCTGACTTCGGCTCAGGTCACGATATCACAGTTTGTGAGATCGAGCCCTGCATCTGGCTCTGTGCTGACAGTACAGAGACTGCTTGGAATTCTCTCTCTTCCCCTCCCTCACTTGCACTCTCTCTCAAAATAAATAAACAGACTTTAAAAAAAAGAATTTTCTTCCTTTTTAAGACTGAGTAATATTCCATTGCACATATACACTGCATTTTGTTTGCATCCATGGATGGACACTAGGGTTGCTTCTACTTTCTACTATTGTGAATAATGGTGCTGTGAACATGGATGTAGAAAATCTCTTCAAAAGTGTGCTTTTGGGGCCCCCGACTGGCTCAGTCGGTGGAGCTTGTGACTCTTGGTCTCGGGATTGTGAGTTTGAGCCCCATGTTGGGTGCAGAGATTACTTAAAAATAAACTCTTAAAAAGAAACCGTGCTTTCAAATCTTTGGGAAGGAGAATTGCTGGATTCAAAGGTAATTTTATCTACTTAATGGAATTGATTAATTTTTAATTTTTTCAAGAGCCACCATTCTGTTCTCTGCAGCAGCTGCACCATTTTGCATTCCCACTGATAGAGCACAAGGGTTTCAACTTCTCCATATCCTTTCCAACAGTTGTTCTGTCCTGTTTCTTGATACTAGCCATCCTAATGGATGTGAGGTGGTACTTTACTATAGCTTTGCCTCGTATTTCCCCAGCAATTGTGATAGTGAACATTTTTTTATGTGCTTCTTGGCCATTTGTGTGTCTTCTTTGGAGAAATGTCTACTCAAGTCCTTTGTCCAGTTTTGAATCAAGTTTTATTTTGTTATTGTAGGAGTGCTTTATATATTCTGGATATTAATCCCTTATCAGATACATGATTTGCAAATATTTTCTCCCATTTTCTGGGCTGTCTTTTTGCTGTGTCGATAGTGTCTTTTGAGGCCTCCAATTAAAAAATTTTTTTGTGAATTAGGAGTGCCTGAGTAGCTCAGTTGGTTAAGCGCCTGACTTTAGCTCAGGTCATGATCTTACGGTTCATGAGCTCTACCCCTCATCGGGCTCTGTGATGACAGCGCAGAGCCTGGAGCCTGCTTCGGATTCTGTGTCTTCTTCATCTATCTGCCCCTCCCCTCCTTGCTCTCTCTCTCTCTCATAAATAAACATTACTGAAAAAATTTTTGTTAAGAATCCAACTTGTCTATTTTTTCTTTCATTGTTCACGCCTTTAGGGTCATGCTCCAGAAATCATTGCCAAGTCTGATGTTGTGAAGCTTTTACCCTATGCTTTATTCTAAGGGTTTTATAGCTTTAGGTCTTATTTTGAGGTCTTTGATCCATTTTGAGCTAATTTTTTTATTTGTTGTTAGGTAAGAGACCAACTTAATTCTTCTCCATGTGGATATCCAGTATTNTTTTTCTGTAATACAGGACAATTAATGAGAATGAAATTCTCTGCAGGGGGGACAACACCTTGTTTCACTGAGGCCTCAGGATTGGTATTCTCTGCTGTCAAAATCTGTTGCAAATATTTGATNAATTTTTTTATTTGTTGTTAGGTAAGAGACCAACTTAATTCTTCTCCATGTGGATATCCAGTATTTTTTTTTTAAGTTTATTTATTTATTTTGAAAGAGAGAGAGCAAGAGGAGGGGGAGAGAGAGAGAGGGAGAGAGAGAGAGAATCCCAAATAGGCTGTGTGCCATCAGTGCACAGAGCCCAAAGTGGGGCTTGATCTTGCAAACTGTGAGATCATGACCTGAGCCAAAATCAAGAGTTGGTTGCTCAACCAACTGAGCCACCCAGGCAACCTGAATATCTGGTTTCTCCAGCACTGCTTGTTGAAGATTGTCCTTTTCCCATTGAGTTACCTTGACCTCTTTGTTGAAAATCATTTGACCACACGTGAGAGTTTATTTCTGGATTCTATGTTACTCTGTTGGTCTCTATGTCTGGTGTTATGCCAGCATCACTCTTTTATTTTTTTATTATTTTTTTAATAGTTTATTGTCAAGTTGGTTTACATATATCACTCTCTTTTAATTATTGCGGTTTTGCAGTAAGTTTTGAAATCAGAAATGGGAGTCCTCCATTTGTGTTCTCTTTCAATACTCTTTTGCTTATTTGGAGCCTGATGAGATTCCATATGGATTTTTAGGGTGGGTTTTTCTATTTCTCCAAAAAAATGTCATTTTCAATAGGGGTTGTGCTGAATCTGTAGATTACTTTGGGTAGTAGTGACATCTCAACAATATGAAGTCTTCCAATCCTTGAACATAGGATGTCTTTCCATTTTTCTTTAATTTCTTTCAGCAATGTTTTGTAGATTTCATTATACAAGACTTTCATTTCTTTGGCTAATTCCTAAGGGCTTTTGGAGGGGATACTATTGTAAACATAATTGCTTTTTAAATTTCATTTTCAGATTTTTCACCGTTAATTTTGATTTACAGAAAAGTTGTAAAGATGGTATAGAGTTCCCATACACCCCTATTATGGTTGGAATGTTTATGTCCTCCCTAAATTTATATGTTGACATCCTAATGCTCAATGTGATGGTATTTGGAGGTGAGGCCTTTGGGAAGTGATTAGTCATGAGGATGGTGGGGCTGTCACGAATGGGATTAGTGCCTTATAAAAGAGACTCCGCAGGACTCCCTAGCCCCTTCTACATGTTAGAACAGAGAAAAGGCACCATCTATGAATCAGGAAGCCTTGCCTATTTGTAAACTCTATGAAGTCAAGGCCATAATTGCCTTAGAGACTTCTGTAGCCCCAGAATTTATAGAAAGTGATGTGCTTAGGCCAGGGGTGAGCAAACTATAAACTAGTTTAAGAGATAGTAAGTATTTTAGGCTGCAGGTTAAGAAGCAAAATCAAAGCCATTTTGTAGATACTTATATCATGAGAAAACAATTCCCACCCATTTTTTGATTAATGAAATTCAAAATATTATGCTGAGCATAATTTTTCTGTAATACAGGACAATTAATGAGAATGAAATTCTCTGCAGGGGGGACAACACCTTGTTTCACTGAGGCTCAGGATTGGTATTCTCTGCTGTCAAAATCAGTTGCAAATATTTGAATTTTTTAAAAGCCATTAAAAATATAAAAACTATACTCACAGGCCATACATGGCAACAGATCAGACTAGGCTCATGGGAGGTAGTTTCCTGGCTCCTGTGCTAAGCTATCAATGCATTTTTTAAAATAGTTTATTTATTTTTGAGACAGAGAGAGACAAAGCATGAGTGGGGGAGGGGCAGAGAGAGAGGAAGACGGAGAATCAGAAACAGGCTCCAGGCTCTGAGCTGTCAGCACAGAGCCTGATGTGGGGCTCGAACCCATGAACCATGAGATCTGACCTGAGCCAAAGTCGGATGCTTAACCAACTGAGCCACCCAGGCGCCCCTATCAATGCATTTTTGAAGGGGGAAATTGAAATGTGAAAGGGAGAAGAAAGGAAGGTAAATTCTCCTGATCTGGGTCTATCTGTCAGTGGGCACACAAGGCCTCTTGAGTGCTGACTGCTCCACTAGCACTTTAGAGCCTAGAGGCAGTGATATTGCCCCCACTCCTTTGAAACAGGAGACCTCACAGCTTTGGAGGGGGGGGAAGCACAGCACAGCACAATGTAGGGCTACTGGAGGTGAGTCAGCTTTGGAGAAAAGACCCCTCTGTC
This sequence comes from Crocuta crocuta, assembly GCF_008692635.1. Lineage (NCBI taxonomy): Eukaryota > Metazoa > Chordata > Mammalia > Carnivora > Hyaenidae > Crocuta > Crocuta crocuta. The sequence goes on along the minus strand of NW_027527428.1, from coordinate 1,721,160 downwards.
ACTGCTCCACATGGGTAAGTTGGCCCTGTTCCTGGCTGAGGCTCCCTTCACAGAGGGGCCTGATGTTCATTACTTTCGTTCTGGGAGCAGGTCCCTGGGTCTGGGGTCAGGGCTGTTCAGAGGTGCTTGGAAATAGTAGGGCTGAGCTGGTGGGCCAGCAGGTGAAACATTGGTGTGCTTGGCGCAGAGGGCCACTCACCCCACCCTTTTCCCTTGGGTGAGAGATTGGTGCAGGCCAAGACAGGAATGCGGGGGTGAGGGGGTGACACACTTGGGGACCCAAACCACCCTCAGCTTGTGCATTCCCACGTGGCCTCCTTCCTACTTCATTCACAGCCTGCCTATAGCCAGGTCCCCTGCAGCTCCTAGAGACAATGAAAGCCCCTGAAGTGAATCTCATTTGAGTGTCGAACTGCAGTTACCTTTAAAAAAAGATGGGGGGTGCCTGGGTGGCTCAGTCGGTTGAGCATCCGACTCTTGATTTCAGCTCAGGTCATAATCTCATGGTTTGTGGGATCGAGCCCCACATGGGGCTCTGCACTGGCAGCACAGAGCTTGCTTAGGATTCTCTGTCTCCCCCTCTCTCTGCCCCTCCCCTGCTCGCTCTTGTGTGCTCTCCTTCTCTTTTAGAAAAATCAGATTGGTTTCTCCATTGGTTCAGCCTGTCCCCCACAGCTCTTGGTTTCCTGAGACGAGGGAGAAGGGTGCCTGCTCCATCGGGGAGGCGGGGGGGACATTCTGACTTGAGAAACGCCCTAGTTCTGGTGCTCAGCTTTGAGGGATGCAGGTTCTGAGCCTGGCATGTTCCGTGGAACAGAGACCTCTGGGTCACACCTCAAGTGCTCCCCAGGGATGCATAAGCTGCTCCCTTCAGGAAGTTCCCTGAAATGCAATCACTTCTGGGAGCCCAGCTACTGCACACAAGAGTAAACAGTGGCACAGGGCCATGGGCAGAGAGCTGGAGTCTGCCCTACATGAAGGGTGCAGTGCATCTCAGTGACCCAGCCCAGAGAGGTCCCCCCCGGAGACAGAGTTTATGCACAGAGTGCAGCAAGGACCCACTGCAAAGCTGGGGGAGGCATCAGCCTCACTTGCCTCACCTGGGGGAGGCAGTCCATTGTGAGCACAGCTCCCTCCCCTCCAGCCCCAAAATATTGTCCAGAGGTGCTCAGCTTGGGCTCTGGGTTAGACACCCAGGATCTACCACTTGCTCCAAGTCCTTACTCTCTCTGCACCTGTTGGCTTATCTGCAAAACAAATGACCTCACAGGGTCATCATGAAGTTTAATGAACAATTCACTAACTACAGTCCACAGTACACTGCAGGTGTTCAATAAATGCTACTCCTTATTACTAGCAACATTAAGAGCGTTGGATTTCAGGGGGAACTTGGGAGAAAGGCAAGCTGGGGGAGGAGGAAACAAGGTCTGTTCTTGGTCCTGAAGAGTAGCTGGAGGCCACACTAGAGGTCTGTGACATTCATTCAATAGTCCTGTCTTTCAATCCTTGCATTGAAGTCACTGCAATCTGCCGAGAAGCTCTCCCCACCAATACCCAGCCAGAAGGAAGGGAGCGTTCAGTAGAGGAAGTTAGACGGAGTGCATAGTTTAGTACAAGTGGTTTATTTCTCCCCAGGTGAGGGCGCACATGTATCAAGCAGAGGTGTGCCCACCCGGCTCCTTCAGGAACCACCTGAAGGATTCTAGTTTAGTTTACATGCATTAAAAACAACTCAATAGTCGTCAACCACAAAATGTTAAGAAGCAACATCTTGACGTCGCCGAGATCCTACTGCATGCGACGTGGCTATACACAGATACGTTTATGGTACACGGTATGTATAGGTTAACGCAGCTAAGTCCTTGCTGCCCTGTGGCTCTGTTCTGTCCTAGAGGCTTGGGCTGGGCGCCGAGAGCCACTCTGCTGTGAGTGTTTGGATGGGAAAGTGGCTCTCACCAAATGTAAATGGAGCCCCTGTTCCAAGCCAGGCCTCCCCACGTCCCTGGCTTTGGGTGGGCAAGGCTGTGGGGGCTTCAGTGCTGTGCACTCTGAGTTGACAGGAGATTAGAAGCACCAGAGACCCTAACCCTGGATCCTCAGCAGGCAGGATGGTGGGTCATCATTTCCTCCTGGCCAACAAGCTCCTTCTCACCGAGCAGGTACAGCTTCAGGGGCCCAGGAGAAGGGGGTGGGT
>NW_027527428.1:1715491-1718929 GCF_008692635.1 Crocuta crocuta | reverse complement strand
CAAGAAGACATAATCATCTCATTTTTCTAAAACCTTTTACCACGAACTTGCTCGAAGACAAAAGTGAGGGGCATTCCCCGGAACAGGGGACTCTGTTCAGCTGTCTCCCTTCACTTCCTTCCTGTCTTAAAGGGCCTCCTCCCTGAGTGGGATTGAACCTACATCCCCATGAAGCAGCAGCTTGGGACAGCACGTCTCACTGATCTGTACTTTGTTTAAAAACCCTCCCTCCCTCCGTCCCTCTCTCCAGATGCTTAAAGAACTGGAGCCAGGAGTAAGGAATGAGTCCCAAGTCTATTGTAAAAACCGGATGTGCTATGAGCTTCAATTCTTTGGATAATGAAAATATTTAAAACACTGGGGGAAAAAAAAAGAGTTAATGTCGCTTTCAAAGTGTCTATTAATACCTGAGACTGTCCCTATCTGCAGGGAACAAACTCACAGCATCGCTTCTGGAAGGGAGGGACAAGGGAGGGACAGAGTGTGGCTGCCGTTAACCCACACTCGCACCAGCTCTCACCATGGAAGCTGACCAGGGGTGAAGCTGTGGCCCCCAGTCCTGGGACCACCCACCACACAGCCTCTCCAACACCTTCCCTCTGTGGTCCAGGGAGAGTCCGTCTGGTGGCTCCGGGGCACTGATTTGGACAGTGTCTTGTCTCATCAGGGACATCGCCTCCCCTAAAGGCATCTCCTGATCAGCTCTTCCACTTTTACCCGCAGGAAAATGCTGCCCATCAGCCACACAGCCGAGAGGGCAGAGGGACTCAGGGTGGTCACCCGGACTTCCGGCCGTGTTAGCAGGAGGCACGGTCCTGGCAATGAGACCTAGGAGAACACACAGCACTCAGGTGGTGACGCCTGACCCTCCTTACGGCCACTCCCCACCTGGCGCGGGGGGGATGTGGGGGTGAGCAGGACCAGGCTCCATGCCTGGACTCAGCCAAGCACCTGTGGGCGTTTCCAGTGTGGACAGGAGGCCAGAGGAAGGAGGGGCTGGCCCAAGTCACGGGTCTTCAAAGGCCCAGGCATCGCAGCTGAGCCCAGGCTGACCCTCCCCGAATCGCTGCTGCCCCTCTGCAGCCTCAGGGGCCTGCCAATCCCGTGGTCCTGCGTCCAGTCTCCAGACGCCTTTGGTTTCTATCGAAGAAATGCTTGCGCTGCCATCAATTAAAAACCAAAACAGATCAAGGAGGCAGGAACCTGTGCAGAATGTGTGTTAGGCTGGAAACTCGTTCCCGTAGTGCCTCAGGTGCTCATCCGCCACGGACAGGTAGGTGGCCCTCATGCTGGGGGAATACTGTGGGAGAGAGGGGGGAGGGGACGAGTCAGAACACGGTTGCCTGTCACAACCAGACACTGTACTGGCCGAGGTGCGGGGGCTTCTCAGGGAGCGGGAGCCGCGCCAGTCTTGATCGCAGGCATCGAGGGGACTGGAGGACACCAGCGTGGCTCGGGCGGGCTTCCCTGCTGGCCGTGTTTCCAGTCCCGGGGCCATCAGGACGTCCGGCTCCCAGCATCAGATGTGAGATGTGCACACAGACCAGCCACCCTCCCTCTGCAATGGCTGCCACGTCCACTCCAGGACACAGCACCGCCACAGGGGACAGTGTCAGGGTGCACCAAGGCACTGGGAAGCCTGCCTCGTGAGTAGGCTGGGGGCACAGGCCCTGAGATTCAGAGACCCAGGTTCAAATCCCAGTGACGCATTTTACTCATGACCTTGGCTGAGGTTTTCCAACCTCTGCAAGCCTCAGTTTCAATATCTGCAATCAGGGACCTACGAGCACTGGCAGTAACCGTGCAAGAATGAAATGCCATAAAACAGGCCAGACACCTCACAAGGCGCTTCTCACACTTGGCTGCATGTCACAAACACCTGGGAGCCCAAAAGTTCCTCATGCTCGGGCCACGCCCACCAGTATTTTTTTTATTGAGATAAAACCTACATAACATAAAATGAAGCACCTTAAAGTGCCACCAGCACTTTTTTTTTTAAGTTAATTTATTTGAGAGTGAGAGAGCGAGAGTGAGAGAGTGAGTACAAGCAGGGGAAGGGCCAGAGAGAGAGGGAGACACAGAATTGGAGGCAGGCTCCAGGCTCTGAGCTGTCAGCACAGAGCCCGACGCGGGGTTCAAACCCACAAACTGTGAGATCACAACCTGAGGTAAAGTCGGACTCTTTGCCGATTGAGCCACCCAGGCGCCCTGCACCATCAGCATTATTTAAAAAGCTCTTCCAAATGCAGCCACATGAGAGAAGCAGTGAGCTAACACAAAGGGCACGTTCAACAGATGTTAGTTGGCGACTGCTCTGAAGCAGGGAGCAAGGGCTTCCCACGTGGTCACATTCCACATCCCGGGACCTGAGATTCTCCATTTCCAACAAGCTCCAGATGCTGCTGGTCTGTGGACTTGGGGCAGCAGGGGTCAGCAGAGTCCTGAGCGTCTCTGGCCCCAGGGAGGTTGTGGGGGTTCAGGTCCAGGCTGTTCACACCAGAGGGGGAGCACGTGCTTCTAGCCGGTGGGGGCTCAGGGATGGGGGGGATGGGTGCTGATGCTCTTTAACCAAGCAGTTTTTAACCAGGGGCGGTTTCTGTCCCCCAGAGATATCTGGAAATGCCTGAAGGCATTTCTGGTCATCACAACTCGGGGTGGGGGTAGGGAGAGACCAGGGATGGAGGTAAAAATCCTACAGCACCCAGGACAGCCGCCCACCACAGAAGGACCCAGGTGGTCAGCAGTGTGGGGGAAGAAGCCTGCATCAGACCGCGGCAGCTTCCCCAACCTGCAGCCCCAGCTTTACCCATGGACATGTTAGAAATGCCAGTCCCCGGGGCTCCACTGCAGATGTCCCGAATCAGAACCAGGCTGGGCCCAGGATGGGGCCGCCTGGGTGGCTCAGTAGGTTAGGCGTCCGACTTCGGCTTGGGTCATGATCTTACGGTTCCTGAGTTCGAGCCCTGCATCGGGCTCTCTGCTGTTGGCACAGAGCCTGCTTTGGATCCTCTGTCCCCCTTTCTTCGCCCTTCCCCTGCTCTCTCTTCCTTTCAAAAGTATACATTAAAAAAAAAAACAAAACAACAGGCCCAGGACCCTGTGTTGCAACATGCCCTCTGGGAGATTCTGATGCACACTCGAGTCTGACCATCTCTTTCTCCAAGCACTGTTTCCCTAACTTCCTTGATAAGGATCACCTGGCTGCCTGAGACACTTAGAACTTCCCAGGCGCCTTCCCTGGACAGTGTATGTCAGTGAGTCTAGACTGAAGTCCTGGGATTGGTATTTTCCACAATTGCCTGGGTCATTTTTGTCCATCAAGTCTAGGACAGGGTACCTGAGAGGGAAGGGGGGAAGGTGGAGCCTGGGGAAAGGCGCGCTTCCAGCCAGTGGAACGGGCTGTACCCTGTACCTTCGGACTGTCTAGGTCACTATCAC
>NW_027527428.1:1715191-1715367 GCF_008692635.1 Crocuta crocuta | reverse complement strand
CCCCCCCCGTAGTGAAATCCCCATCTGTCCCAGGGATGGAGCTGGTAGAGGGAGGGATGCATCTATCGGACAAAGTCACCAGTGGCTGATGAATATTTAGAGCAGGCACTCGGGAGGGCAGGGAGTGGCCAGCTGCGCGGTCTATGGGGGTGCGCGTCCATACCCGCCCCCCCCCC
>NW_027527428.1:1682299-1715148 GCF_008692635.1 Crocuta crocuta | reverse complement strand
CGGCCGGCGGTGGGGGTCGAGCTGGGTGGGGCTGGGCAGCCAACTGGGCCAAAGCTCTAAGAGTCCCTAAGCAGGTCTTAATTCTAGAGAGGAAGGGGAAGTCTGCCCTTGAGCCTTGCAAATAAGGTCAGCTCCTGATTATCTCCGCTAATGGCAGGGAGAGTGGCCTGGATCTTTCAAAACAGAAGGTAATCCAAAAATCATTTTTATTTGGCATCATGGCGCACTGACTAATTCTTCATTCACAGCAGCAGATTTCCCCTAATTACGTTTTGCTCAGATTACAATTAAAATCAGTCTGCATTCCTGGGACTACAGCAACTGGTAATATGCAAAGGNCCCCTCCCAGTTGTGACAACCCAAAATGCTTAGACAGGCCAAATGTCACCTGGGGGCAGAACTGTCCCTGGGCGAGAACCCTGCTCAAAGCTATGGCTCCAATGCCACCTGCTGCACAGGGCTTCCTCAGAGGGACAGCTCCCACCTCCAATGTCCCAAAGAGCCGCCTCTGTTAGCTTCTCTTGCTGCAGGTTAGGCATTTCCTGAAGGCAGGGCTGGGTCTCCACCTCTCTCTTCCCCTGAGAGCAGCACTGTGGTTTCTACCACAAGCACCATCTGTGTTTGGGGCTGACTCACTGGACATGCATGAGTGTGTGTGAGGACCAGGGCCCGGGCATGTGTCATCGGCCCTGTGTCCTTGGGTCCCCAGAAGCAGTGGCTCTAGTTTCCCAGCTGGAGGGCCCCTTCCAAACCCCCTGAATAAAAATGCATTGTCTAGGAGAGCGTGGGTGGCTCAGTCACCTGAGTGTCTGACATCAGCCCAGGTCATGATCTCATGGTTCGTGAGCTTGAGCCCCGCATTGGGCTTGTTGCTGTCAGTGCAGAGCCTGCTTTGGATCCTCTGTCCCCCACTCTCTCTCTGTCCCCCACCTTGCACATGCTTTCTCGCTCTCTCTCAAAAAATAAATAAACATTAACAAAAGTTTTAAATGCCTGTCCAGTCAAGTGGAGGCAGGGGTGCCCTCCCCGACAGACACCGGGCTCCTGAACTGTGCCCTGTACCCATCCCCATCCCAGACTTCCAACCTGGCTTTCCATCCGCCGCACAGAAAGCACGCACCATACAAATGCCACAGCTTGTGGAGAAGGTGGGCCAGGAGGGAGCGTGCGTGCCAGTGGAAGTAGGGGTGAAGTAAGCGGCTCCCTCTAAGAGCACCTATGCACCACACATACACGCGCTTACGGTGACCCACTCCTCCCACGCCCACCACTGCCGTGAGGTGTGTGCTGTTACCATCCCCATTCTAGGGGTGGGGAAACTGAGGCACAAAGAGGCAAAGTGCTCGTCTAAAGTCACGGAGGTCGGAAGCAATGAGCTGGGTGCGAACCCAGGCATCTGGCACAGGAGTCTGTGCCCTTGGACTCCATGGTCTCCTGGCTCTACCTGCAGCAATCCGTCTCAGCCAGGACTCCTGTGCCCCCGTGCTTCTCTGGGAGACGACAGAGCCTTCTCTCTCCAATGTGCACCCCCTCGCGCCACAGGCTCCTTTCCTGACGCTGAGTCTCAGTCCCTTGGCTGGAGGTGGGCATGGGCGGGAGGCACGGGCCCCACTCAGGTACCAGCCGAGCGGGGTTAAAAGGAAGCCTGGTGTCCCAGACCACAACGCCCAGGGTGAAAGGCTAAACACCCTTAAAGAGCAAAACAATTTCCTTGGAGCAGAAAGGGACGCTCTCTCTTCTTAAGATTATTTCGCTTGGCAAAACTTATTCCAAGTTATTTAACTGTCCCTTTGAGATGTACATAAACCTTTTTAAAGGCTAAACCAGCCTCTTGCCAGCTTTGTAACCAGGAACGTTTTCTTAAGGGTCTGGGAGCCACCTCTTTGGAAGGTAAGCATCAAGGGCTGCCCCCATCTCCGTGGCGATGAGCAACGCTGATGGCCGCCCTAACTGGCAGGTGTTCAGAATGGACTAGTGCGGGTTCTCTTGCCTGGGGACAAGCGTGCGCGGGGTGAGCCTTCTGTCTTTGCACTGTCTTTAGCGGACTGCCAGCGACGTGCATGGCGGTCCTGGTTTAACGCTTACTCAGTAACCAAAGCTGTTTCGCATTTCCTACCTTTGCGGAGGGGTTGGGGGAGAGGTCTTATCTGTCATCGCTTCCCCAACAAGGGCCGTGGCTATGACTTTGCCCTGGAGCCCAGCCTACCGTGGGAGGAGGGGAGCCTCTTCCGATGAGTGGAACGTTCTCGTAGCGTGGGTTACCGCCAAAGAGCATGGCCTGGTTCCTGTGGGCCAAGAGCACAGCTCAGGACGGGGAGGCACTGGGGTGGAGGTGCTCAGATTTCTCCAGGAGGGGCCCATGGGTGTGCATGTGCGAGTGGGGGAGGGAAACGGACCTCGGGGGAACCGTGGGCTGGAAGAGGAGAGGCCCAGGGAAGAAGCAGCGGATGGGGCACCAGGGGCCCAGAGCAGCGTGGCCTGGAGAAAGGCAGCTTCTTGGCCCTGCGATCTGCCATGAGGGCAAGGCTTGGCATCTACGGGGTACACATGTGCTGGGGTGGCTAATGCCCCCGGGGGACTTCCCACCAGGCATCTTGTGGCTGCAGCAGGGTGGGGGGGGTGAGGGGACCATGGCTGGCTTTTGATGCCTTCCTCCCAACCCGGTTCTCTGGACCCAAATGCGCCCCAGATCTAGCTCCCCCAGGGCTGGGTGGGCCGACGCTGCCCCAGCCGCGATGTGTGGAGACATGTGCAGGGGGAGGCCCGGGAAGCCGCTGCCATACATGTACTCCGAGACTGGGGCGTTGGAGATGGTCTGTGCCGGGGGCTGCAGGCTGGTCTGGCTACCCAGGCCACTGCTGTAGCTGCAGAAGCTTCGAAGCTGCCCCCGAGGGGGGTTGTGAGTGGCGATGTGTCGGGCCTGGGGGTTGAAAGGGTCGTCACCGTCAATGTCATCATAGTCCCTGTCCCTAGAACGACACACAGGACACGGGCGGCCGTGAGGGCCCAGACTCGGAGGCAGCGGGGTCGTGGCCTGCTTCCCGGTCTTCGCTCCCAGGACTCTTCTCTGGCCACACGCGTGTGTCTCCCTCAGGTTCCTGAAACACATGCCTCACACACAGATCACCCGTTTCCAGCTTCACGTCCACCTCCTCCAGGCAGCCCGCTGCGCTGACCCTGTCGCACTGACCCTCCTTGCCTTGCTTCCTTTGGTCTGATCTACCCACAGGCACTGAAACACCACCTCATCTCTACCTCCTCCATGAGAATGTGGGTGCCCCACTAACAGTGCGATAGCCTATCCTTCTTGCTGTTTTGGAAGCGCCCCTCCAGCATCCAGAGCCCTCATCATCTTGCGTCACAAAGTCCTTCAGAGAAAAAGGACAAGCAAGGGATGCCAGGGGGTCATATGATGCTGTCACCATCCTTAGCTGCACTCCTGCCTCAGGCCCTTGGAACCTCCTTTGGGGGGATCTGTCTGCACTCTCAGGAAAATTTCTGCAAAAGCTGCTGAGGCTGAATGTCTGGGCCCCCTGCTGCTGTTGTTTGGCCCAGGTTATCGGCTCTGGGCTCAGTCACAGAGTAGAGCCTCCCGCCTGCTCCCCGAGGAGGGCCCCAGGCAGCCCACCTGGTGGTAAAGTGCTTCCAGGCCCGCGGCCCCGTGCAGATCATGGTGGAGAAGGCCAGGGCGGCCAGGAGGGAGAAGAGGCCGAGGTAGAGCAAGCCCTCGATGCCGTCGTAGCAGATGCCAGCAAGGGCGTCCAGGTAGTCCTGGAGGAGGAGGGACACGTGGCTGGAAGGCGGGTCAGGGCACGCCCGGGGTCTGAGCTCATTTCCGGTAGCCCCTCGCCTCAAGTCTGGGCCTGGGACCATCTAACGGTCTCTATCTCGAGCACTTTGTACACTTTGTACAGCCACTAAGGGTCCACACTCTGGAACCCAACAGAAGGGGCTTCTTGGGTTCACTCCATAAGCATGTGCTGACCACCTACTGGGTGCTAGTCACGGGAGGGTCAGGATCAGCTCCGAGCAAGACAGACAGGGCTGCAGGGTAGGGAAGCCAGAAGACGGGACATTTCATCTCAGACCAGCATGGCCAGGAGTGGATTGTGGCTTGAGCAGATGGGGGAAGGGGACAAGTGTGGCATGTTCAGGAAAGAGAAAAAAGGGCCAGAGGAGACGGGATGAGGGGGCGCCAGTTCCCGCTTAAGCCTTGCAGGCAAGTGAGGAGTTTGTTTTTTATCAGAAAGGGACAGGATGGGAGGAAAGGGATGTGACCCAGCTCACTTTTACAGACCACTGTGGTTGCTGTGTATGAAAGGTCATGGAAGGTAAAGGGGTGAGGAAAGGTTGGGGACTGGTTAAGAGGCCACGGCCGTCAAGCAGGGGTGCAGGGCAGTGCTTGGGTCATGGCGGAAGTGGGGAGGGAGAGAGAAGTGGATGTAATCACATGCATATTTGAGAGTTTAGATGCTAGGATGTGCTGAGGGATTTGGAGGTGGGTGGTACAGAGGGAGAAACAGCATGTGGCAAGGTCCAAACCCAAGCCCTTGACCTGATAGCCTGGAACCTTCAGTGAGCCACTTTATAGATATATATGCATACAGGGGCACCTGGGTGGCTCAGTTCGTTGGGCATCCGACATTGGCTCAGGTCATGATCTCACTGTCTGAGAGTTCAAGCCCCGAGTCGGGCTCTGTGCTGACGGCTCAGAGCCTGGAGCCGGCTTGGGATTCTGTGTCACCCTCTTCTCTCTGCCCGTCCCCACTCGTGCTCTGTCTGTCTCTCTCTCTCAAAAATAAATAAACATTAAAAAAAAAAAGATATCCGTATATAAATACCCATCTGTCCACACATGCAGTTTCTTTTTCTATAAAACTGCCCATGAAATAACGCATATTTGACAATATCAACCATGACAACTGAATGGTTTGTGGGTACAGACTGTACTGAACAGGGGTGAGAACAGAATCAGGGCTTACTACATGGCAGCCATGATCATTATAGGCCCATTTGTGCTAAATCCATATAGGATGTGGGAAGTGTCCACACACACTGGCTTAATGCTTAGGGGGAGGGGAGCCCACATACTCTGAGTGTCCCCTGCATTAGGAGCTGTCTGGTATGCCAAGTTCTTGGAGAGGTGACCCTGGCAATGAGCAAAGGATATTCACCTGCAGCCAGAGACATGGACGGGTTGACCAGATGGCGGGCGAGTCCGGACAATAGAAAATAGCCTCCTTCATGTGGGTTACGGTCGCCCAATGTTCTAGGACTAACCTGATCATAACCCAGTCCCCCGGTATCTTCCATGGACTCTCCCTGTCTCAGCTATTTCAGAGGATCAAGAAGCCAGACACCTCTTCCCGCTTCCTCTTGTTCAGCTTTGACCCCATGCCTGAAGGGAGCCCGGGCGATCGCTCTCCTAGCCTTCACTGGCTGCTCTCTGGGAAAACGTGGCCGGCTGGGGTGCCCCCGTCCTGCATGCCACCCAGGGCCGCCCCAGCACCTTGTGCAGCCCCCGGCAATCCAGCATGGCTGTCAGCTGGTGAAGGCCAGACTCCGATGAGTTCAACAGGAGCTGGATTCCGAGCAGGTCTTTCTGAAGCAGGAAGGGGAAACACGCAGACAGGCAGAGAGACAGGGAGTGAGCGGTGGGGAAGGGCTCGTGGATAACTCCACCGACAGCAGCGTGTGCAGGTGCACAGGGGCCTTTCGAGCCAAAGGCAGGAGGGAGATTAGATCCCCGGGGAGGGGAGCGCTCTCCATAGGCTGGCTCTGCAAAGCCACGGGGTTCAGGAGGGGTGAGGTGGGGGGGAGGAGGGGAGAAGGGTTGTCAGGGTCCAGCTGGGGCTCCCTCCCTGCCCCGTTCCAGCACAGATACTGCGAGGAGGCCGCCGCCTTACCTCTGCCGTGGGGAACAGGGGGACGGCAAACTGTAGCAGACCGGCCACCTGGATCTGCATGGTGGTGAGCGAGCGCTGGAAGACGGTCAGGGCCTGGCCAGGAGAGACGGCAGCCCCGCCGTGAGGCCCACCTTCCCAGGCCCTGTTCCCCGGCAGTCGTGACTGCTGGCATCCCTGATTCCGGCCCTTCCCCTCATCCTTCAGGCTTTGCGGGAGCGGCACGGGTCCCCTTGCTTCCTGCTACTCAAGGTGTGGCCCTCGGACAAGCGGCATCGGCCTCACGATGGAGCCAAAAGCACGCAGCCACCTACACCCTACTGGTCAGGGTAGGGGCTTGGGGTCGAGAGGGGGCGGTAGGCAGGGTGAGGATGGGGCTGGGTGGGCGTACCTGCTGGAAGGGGCTGCTTACGCTCTGACTGCAATAGAGGTAGTAACTGGTCACCTCTGCAAGGCAAAGGCATCGGCATCAGGCAGGAGCTCACAGGTGACCAGGCCCTCATCCGTCCTCAGTGGCCAAGCCAGTTCCCAAGCTCCCAAAGAGGGTGATTCTAAGAAATGGCCCAGAGGTCCAGCTGGATCTAAGGCTGGGGGGTGGGGAAGGGCAGGGAACTATAGGGCGGAAAGTTCTGGCTGGCCGTAGGGTGGTTCTGAGTCTTCACAGCTGCTCCTGACAACGGAGGGCCTGAGGGCTGGTTACCTGTGCGGATGTGGTCCTCTGTGATGTTCAGGATGAAGGTGTCGGGAGCCGAGCAGAAGTCACTGGTGCTCTGAGCCAGAGAGAGACAGGAGGGTTGAGGAAAGTTATGATGCCGGGGTCCCGGCTGGAGTCAGGCACCCACAGCCCCAGCCACTCAGACCCCTCCACTCAGTCCTGGATGGATAGGGAGAGGCAGCAGCCAGCTTCCCTGGGCCTGAATCCTGGCTCTGCCCCTTCCTAGCTCTGTAAGTTGGGACAAGTGACTTACTCTTTCTGTGTCACAGCTGCTTGTCAATAACACGGAGAGAAAAACGCCATCCACCTTACGAACTAATCTATGTAAAATATCCGGGGCGCCAGGGTGGCTCATCATTAAGCATCTGACTTTGGCTCAGGTCATGATCTCAGTTTGTGAGTTTGAGCCCTGCTTTGGGTGAGCCCCACATCTCTCTCTCTCCTTCTTTGCTCTCTCTCTTTCTCTCTCTCTGCCCCCCGTCCACTTGCATCCTCTCTCTCCAAACATTAAAATAAACAAATAAATAAGACACCCAGAAAAGTGACTGGTGGAGAGCCAGCACTTCGCACTGTTAGTTCTTACTCTTTATTTCTCAATCCTGGGATGGACCTCAGGGATCCGTGAACTTGCAAGGTGTGTGTTGGGCAGTTCCTGCACCACAGCCTTTGCTGGCCTCTGTTTGCTGTTACTAAGCCCCACGTGCTTTTGGGGTGTCAATCTGTGAAGCGTCCCCCGGACTCTTCCTAAAGAATTCTATTGGTATTGATGTACCTCTAAGCCTTTGGGTGCGCGTCTTGCTCAGGGTAAGATGGGAAGAGCGGGGAGATGGGGAGTTAGACCACGGGCTCCCGGCTCTGCCGCCAATGAGCGGGAGGGCCTGGGCCCCACAGCATGGCCTGGAGAGGCAACCACCAGGGGCCCATGGACTATGCAGGGGCAGGTCAGGGGGCTGGGAGAGGGAGCAGTGAGGATGCCATCCTCTGAGCCAGGCCTTTCCCAGGTCCAGCTGGGGGTGCAGTGGAGTACTGGGCAAAGGGGGCCCCCCACCTTATAGAGCAGCCAGAGTAAACTCTGGTCCTCCAGCCTGTTCCTAGGGGCTCTCCTGCTCCAGGGAGTGCTCCCCGAGGAGGAACCCCTCCCCACGGCTCCACACTGCCTGTGCCCTGCCCTCCTTCAGGAGTGGCTCCATGCTGGGGCCGCATTCATTCATTCACAGAGTCAGTAACTACTTAGTTAGCACCTATTAGATTAGATGCCTGTGCCGTTCTAGGCACTAGTACGGGGCAAGCTGCATCATGGTACTTATGGGCTCTGAGTAGGGTTGGGGAATAAGAGGCCCCTTTACATTTTTCAAAAAATGTTTATTCATTTTTGAAAGAGAGAGTGAGAGGAAGACACAGAATGTGAAGCAGGCTCCAGGCTCTGAGCTGTCAGCACAGAGCCGGACGCGGGGCTCGAACCCACGAACCATGAGATGACATGAGCCAAAGTCAGACGCTCAACTGACTGAGCCACCCAGGTGCCCCTAGATGCCCCTTTAGACACGGAGCTTCCAAAAGACACACCTGTACATGCACACATGCCTACACACATACACAGTCACGTGCACAGGACCCTGGGAGAATTGCTCTATAGGCAAATCACTAACATGTATCACTCAGACTGATTTATTACTACCAATCAGAGCCACAGTACCAGCAGGCCAGGGGACACCCCAACCCGTCACTGGAGCGGCATAGAGGGAGGAGGCAGACCTGAGTGGGGGGTGGGAGGCCTTGGGAAAGAAAGAGGGAGGCTGCCATCTTGGCCTGGGTCACCACCCTCCAAAAGTATGGGATCCAAAGAGGGAGGCCCCCTCCCTCCCCACTCAGGCCCCTGCCCTTCAGGCCCTTGAGTGAGGATTCAACTTTCCTGGCATTGAAGACAAAGGCCCATATGTGCATTATTCACACAGTGATGGGGAGGGGGTTGGGGCAGGAGGCACGGGGTGCAGTGGGGGACTGAGCACCGGAGAAGCCCAGTGTCCAGCCCAGTTGAGGCAGCTCTGGAGACCACAAGTGACACAAGTGACACTCTGGAGTCCCCCTGTGCCCCTCACAAGACAGAAATGNGGGTGACCAACCCTTCTCCTCTTCTGGGGCAAGTGCTGTCCTTCTCCCCATTTCACACTCGGGGAAGCTGAGGTCTGGAGAGCTTCAGTAACTTTCCCAGGGGTCCNCCCAGCTGGGGGATTAAACCGCCTCTGGCCTCCCCAAACACAGAAGCCCCTGCGGGGAGGGAGCTGTCCCCCCAAGGGCAGCTCATGGCAGCAAGCTGGAAGTTTCCACTGCTTCCAGAAGGCAGAGGCTGCCCGAGGGGCAGCACGGAGCCCCCTGGAAAGCCTGCCTTGTGCAGACTCCCCCTGAGCTTTCGTCCCCAGAGGAGAGGCTGTCAGCCAGGCAGCTGTGCATGTGGTTCGGGCAGCAGCCACTCCCTGGACTATGTGCCCGCTCGGCTCCTGATGACATCAGGATGCTTTGGAGCATGACCGAGGTCCTCCCATCATGCCCTTCTCTGCAACTGGAGGGGCCCCGGCCCTTGGGACACAGGCTCCTGCCTGCTTATTCTCCCTCATGCCCAAGGTGGGCACTGCTTGGTGGGGGCGGGGAACCAAACAGGAGACACCCACCTCCTCTCCCTTCCGGACGAGCTCTCCCAGAGGCTGCCATGAGCCAAGCAGCCCAGGGGCCATCTGTACTGTGGGCATCATGGAGGCAAACTGCCCAAGGCCAGAGAGACAGGCCGGCCCCCAAGTCCCTGGGCGAGGTGTCAGTGTGGAGAATGGGCTTCCAGAAGGTGCCCTTGACTGTTCTTTTATCCCCAGGTAGCTAGGGCAGTACAGATGCAGGTCATGGGCTTAGTTTGTGGCCCCTGAATCAGGCAGGGAGGCCCTGAAATCCCCTGGTCAGTCCTGCCTCCCTCAACACACACACACACACACACACACACACACACACACACACACCATGTACCTCCATGGCATCCATTCACACGAGGTCGCNCACACACACACACACACACACACACACACACACACACACACACCCCCATGTACCTCCATGGCATCCATTCACACGAGGTCGCAGTTATAGGNTCCCCTGGTCAGTCCTGCCTCCCTCAACACACACACACACACACACACACACACACACACACACACACCATGTACCTCCATGGCATCCATTCACACGAGGTCGCAGTGATCTGCCTATAGGTCCTTCTGCAGGCTGAGACTATGTCAAGAGCAAATATCATGTCCTCCTGGGCTCTGGGGCACCAGGCACCGCTGAGCGCCACAGAGCCAAGAAGTCAGTGAACAAACGACTCTTTCGAACAGCTTAAATTGGGCATTAGGTGTGTTTAAAGGCCATACCTACCTACATAGGAAGCTCCCCCCACATTGTGTGTTTCTTTTGAGGCATTTTGAGGCATCGCATCCAGAAACATACACCATTGTGTTTTAGGCTGTGTGTGTGAGTCCAAGGCAAGGGGCCGGAAGGCAAGCTAAATGCCACATTCCACATTCCCGATGCCCAGGGAAGCCGGCCAAGCAGTGTGCTTCTGAAGCCGGAGGCTTCTCCAGCCTGACGCTGAGATCCCGCCCATCCCCACCAGAGCCAGTTAGTCCTTCAGGCCCAGAGAGGTCACCCGGCCATCCCAGTGTTACATTACCAGCAGCGGCTGGGAACGGGCCAGCGGGGTGGGAAAGGGATCAGGCGTCAGGCATCGTATCTTGGTTCTGCCCTTAAACACCTCGTGATCGTGGGCAAGGGGGCTGGTGTGAATGAGCCAAGCTCACTCAGCTCAGAGATTCTAGGTTAGGGACAGAGACCGGAAGTTGGCCCTGTCCTGGAGACTCTGGACAGGACGCATCAGACGGACAGTCTTGGCCGGACCCTCCCTCCCCCACCCCCACCCCGAACTCACCACTGCTGCAGCCGTGTCGGCCGCCAGGGACGTCCAGCTGAGGAACACAGCCAGCACCCCGCAGCACAGCATCCTGGGGGAGAGGCACATGGTGGCAGGCAGTGAGGGCTGTCACCCCACCAGCCTCCAGTGCCCTTCCTCCCAGCCACCACCCTGTTGCCCCTGGCTCCTGAAACTCTTGCAGTGGGCTCTAACATCAGCCCGCTGACTGCTGGGAGAGGCATGGAGCCTGGAGCACAGATCCCTGGGCTGAACAGACACAGAGCCGCGAGGCCGCCCGCTGAGGTGTTGGTTAGAGATGACAGGGGCTCTAAGACCTGGGCCACATTGCTCCAGCTGCTCAGCGGTCAGGCCCAGGGGCAGCTGGGGGCCACGGAGGAAAGCCCAGTCCTTGCTCCGTGTCCAGATGGCAAGTCAATGGCTGCTGCCTCCCTCGGCTGGGGGCTGAGGAGGCATCAGAAGGTGGCTTCAGGTTCTCGACCCCTCCCACCACACCCTCCGAGGCTGGCCAGGCCCCCACTCTCTCAGGTGGAGGCACTGTCACCCTCCATGCTTATCTGGCTCTCCAGCCCACAGACAGGGATACTTACGAGGCCAGGAGTCCCCTGGAGCGCCTGGCCAGTCCCAGGCAGGTGACAAGGCAGATGNGGTGAGGGGGAGGTGTGGCCACAGCTCGTGCTCACCAGGGATGCCTGCACGGCAACCCCCAGACCCCCCTGGACAAACGGCCCCGAGCCAGCAGCAGAGCACATGAGGCTGTGCCCCCCTGCCCTGGACAGGAAGACCCAGTGTGCACAGCAGACAGGCTCTTCAGGGGCTCCCGGGGCTGCACCCCCCCATTCTGCCTGGACAAAGGGGCCACCCTCCGCCGCCGAGGCTGAGGATCTAAAGCAGCACTGCCCGCTCGCACTTTCTGCAGTGACTCACGTGTTCAACCTCTGCACCGCCCACTGTACCTGCCCCCGCCCACGCGTGGCTCCGGAGGACTTGAGATGTGGTTTGGGCAACGGAGGAGACGGATTTCTAAGCTTAGCTGCTTTTGATCAATTTCTATTCCAGTACCGCCTGTGGCGAGTGGCCCCTCGCTGGACAGGGCAGGTGGCCATGGTCTCCCTGCAGCCCCCAGCAGGCACGTCTTTGGACCCTGGTCCCTGCTGCTTCGAGGACTCCCACCAGCGTCAGATCACGGCTGACATTTATGTCCACAGATCTAAGAAAGCCCCTAAGCTGCCGCTTCTGTGATGAAGGCTCCACCTGGCTTCCCGTCGAGCCCTCCCAGTGGCCTGGGACACGCTACTTAGGACAGTTAGGTTCATGTCAGCAATATTTGTGCCAGGCCCTGGGCTTATGCCAGGGGTGCCTGCAGTAGGAGGGGGGAGGGCTCATTCCTAGACCACCAGGGAGCTTAGCGGCGGGCAAGGGAGCCCCAGGCCGGGCACCCCTCACTCCTCAGGCCTTCTGCCTCCACCCAGAGCTGTGCTGACGGGGACAGGCAGTCACACACCATTTGGGAGACCCTGATAGGCTGCCTCCCTCCCTCCTTTGAGCCTCAGTTTCCAAACCATTATTGCTGGAAACTTCATCTCTCAGAGCTGGATGAAAAATTAAATGCTCACTAGATGCATAAGGCATGTCACTGAGGGATTTCAAAGTCCTTCTTTTCCTGCTTCTCCAAAGCACGGGCTGAGGAATCCGGAGCGTCCAAAGTCCAGAGGTGCTGATTCAATCCTATGCAAAGCCCCCTAGTTCTTTTCGCTTCCAAACAGGATCCCAAGGGGTTCCTTACAACCAAGTGCCAGCCTCACCTAGCAGCCACTTCCATCTGCCCTGCACTGGGAGACTGCTGGACAGAAGGGACAGATAGAGGGGCTTCTCCAAGCCCCCATGATTATTTCTCTTGATGCAACAGCCAAATAAACTCACGGACCCCCTCCTCTCCAGCAATGATTTGCTGCTTCACCAGCACCGTCAGGAGGCTGAGAAGGCGTGCCAAGTGCAGGTGGGAGGGGGTGGAGCTGGAAGAAAGCGACAGTGGCTCCCAGAGGGAAGGGGACACGCTGAGGCCACCTGGCAGCCAAGGGAAGTTCTTCCCGCCTCTGTGAGTGGAGGCTGAGTGTCAAGAAAGGGGGCTAATCAAGACCCCTGACTTGCTGCATGGAGGTGTGCTGCAGCCTCTGGGGCTTCCAGGACTGGAGCTGGGGGTTTGGAGCAAATGCAAGGCTCTCCCTCCATCACGGAGCCCGTTTCCTGAGAGTCAGGGCAGGAAGGAATCTCGGGAACGTCACGTGTGAGGGCCCCGTTCTGCAGATTTGAAAGCAGACAGAGGCCCATAGGAGGAGAGCCTGGTCCAGGAACTCTGGACTTTCCACATCTGCGAGTCTTCCCACAAGAGACACAGCCAGCCACCAGCACCTCTCAGAATCCTGGTTTCCTGTTTCAGGCCTCAAGGTTTCTTATTACCTCCTTCCCTGCTCTGCACATCCGCAGGAAATCAGGTTAGGGTTGCTTCTGTCTCACCCTCCATGATCGTGTTTCAATATGTTTTCTCTGCATCCACACCTCATGTTGTAAGGAATTCCTGGAAATAGCTCTATGAGGCGGATGTGTTTTCCCAGAGGAGCCCAGCGATGACCCGGGATATGTTTCTAACCAAGAACTTGGCTCTGGCAGGAGCTACCTGGGGCCCTTACTCCCAGAGCTCTCCCAGATCCCACCTCTGCTGACGCCTTGCTCACACCCCTTATAAGCCTCAGGAAGAGGCTTGGATTTTTATGGTCTCCAATACTCAGCCAGGCCTTGCCTACAAGTGCTAAAAGAAATGTGCTTAGGGGCACCTGGGTGGCTCAGTCGGTTGAGCGTCCGACTTCGGCTCAGGTCATGATCTCACAGTTCGTGGGTTTGAGCCCCGCGTCAGGCTCTGTGCTGACAGCTCAGAGCCTGGAGGCTGTTTCAGATTCTGTGTCTCCCTCTCTCTCAGAAGAAAACCAAAAACCAAAAAACAAACAAACAAAAAAAACAACAAAAAAAAAGCATTAAAAAAAAAAAGATGTGCTTAGCTGGATGGTTGTGCTCTAGAACCATCTGGAAAGCGAAGACGGGGAGTCTGTTCAGAGGAGCCCCTAACGCTGGTTAGGCTGAGGCAGCTCAGGCAAGAGAAGAAATGGGCAAATAGAAGGTGAAAAAGGAAGAGGCAGAATACCATCGGTTTTCAGGGGCCACGCATGGGTACTAACTTCGGACTAGTCCTTTTCTACCTCAGCCTGAACAAGGGGGCTGGGGGTCAGGGGGACCTGTCGGTCACCCACACTGAGACAGCTCATAGGCTTCGTCATGACCCTTCCTCCCATGTTTAATGAAATCGCCTTAAAAAGAAGTCCCTATTGATATGTAGACTCTGACCGATTTCGTCTTTGTCGAAATGCCCACACGAGGCCCTTGGGTGTACAAGCTGCACTCACAGAGAATGGCAGGGTCAAAGTGACGCCCACTTTCCACCTGCCCCCAAGCCCCCCAACCTCGGTTCCAGACGTTCAGACAAATGAATGGCCCTCAGGTCACAGGACTAATCAGATGCCGCTATTTTAGGTCACGGGTCACAGCCAAGTCCTTCGAGTCGGGAGTTTCTGTTGCTTGGGAGAATGGCAGTTTTGAATGTGAGCAAAAAAAAAAAAAAGCATTGGTGGGAAGCTGGGTCCGCGACGGCTGAATGAGCGCAGGGATGAGTGGGGAGTGCCGGCCGGAGCTGGGGGCTTCATGCGTTTCCCTTGCCAAGGTCCGGCTTTATCTTACCCCAGGGGAAGGGAGAGCCCCGGACGGGAGGTCTCACCAGAAGCATATCCTCTGTGTTCTTATTAGTCAGCCCCGGGTGGGGCCTTCTCATAAAGGAGAAATGAATCCAGAAAACCAGAGTAAATTGTGCAATGGGGTGAGAGGGAAAGGCTCTGACCTAGAGCCTTGAGGGGGAACCAACACATTTGGGGCAGGGGGTGGATCCCAAGAGCTGCTGTTTGCTCTGCAAGCCTCATTTATTCACTCCAACCAGGGCCTCCCTCCGTGCGAAGTGCTGGGTCCTGGCGGCACGGTGGCCTGCGCTTCTCGAGCGGAAGACCCCTTCTCTCTGGCTGGGAGCCACCCAAAGCCAAGATGGCCGCCTCCTTCCTCGGCTTTCCCCAGAGGGAGCTTCCCTGGATCCTGCACACGGAGGGAGGCAGCCGGTCCCTGGTCAGCTGACCTGCGTCCAGTGCCTTCACCTGGGATGGGGTCTGGGGAATGGGGAGGCAGGGGACGCAACAGACTCCCAGAGATTAGATGACGTAGGTATGAGTTTGTACAGCTGGGTGTGGCAAAGGTGGGGTGCTGCCCCTCAGCTCCCCCATCCCTCGGGCTCTCTGAAAGTGAAGCTGGGGCCTCTCTGGGGAAGTTTTATGCAGGCAGACAGGCCACCGTCTCCTGGCCCCCTGTAGCCCTGGGGCTGAGTCTGCAGGTGTAGGGAACCCTTCCCCCAAAACCCTGGCTGGCAAGGAACCCATAAAAGCACTTGCATCTTACCCAGCACCAGCCACAGAGAATGCTGGTTCCGGAGGAGTCCCCGGGGGCCAGGCCCAGCCTCCAGCCCTGGATCTTCGTACATCACGGCCCCTTTGCCCCTCTCTGGGTCTCTGAGCCTGCCCGCATAAGGGGGCTGCTTTACATGACCATCGCTCAGCACCAACACCCCTCTGATTTCAGTCACGGCTTATTAAGGCCTTCTGGTGGCTCTTCCCTGCCTGGCCCCCAAGTGCAGGCAGGGCTGAAGGAAGACCCAGGGCCCCCGCCGCCCCACCCTCGGGCCCCTCACCTGTAGTACTCTACGTAGGTGGTCTGGTCGGCCACCTCGGTCAGCACCGCGGTGACCTCTCTCCACGCAGGCAGCCCTGACAGCTGGACAATGACATTGCCCGCCATCTGCTGCATGAACTTCAGCGTCTGGATATAATCGCTCCGGGCAGCCAGGATCTCACTGAGCCGAGCCAGGTGCTGCTCTAGGTCTACCTTCATCTTCTGGGTGGTTCCGGATACCTGCGGAAGGGGTCGGGGTTGTTAAGTTTGGCCTCCTGGGAGTGAGAGGAAGCCAGAGATGTACCTATCGTGACTTGAGCAGGAGGGCAGAGGCCCCGATTCCCCCCCCCCCCCCCCGGCAGCCATCACGTTCCTCCATCCATGGGGGGAGGAGAGGCCCAAACTGGCTTTAACTAGGCACCGGGCTCCCAGATGGGGAAACAAACCAAATCTGTTTTGCTTCCTTGAGGATTCTCTTAAATCTTTGAACACTTGGAGAATCAATTTTTTTTTTTTTTTTAGATGGAAGAATAGAGTATTTCACTGAAAAATACCTCTGTTGCTACCTGACTTTTTATTCCCACGATAGGCTTTCTAAAGGCCTCACAAGACAAAGGCTTGCTCCTGGGACCTAGCAACAGCTCAGGGTGTCCCGGGCCAGCATGAAGGCAGAACAATAGCACTTTGAAATGACACAAACGGACCGATCCTGCCTCCAAAGAGCCTGGCCAAGTGATGGGGGAAATCGGGGCCTGCTCTGTGGCCTCATGCACCCGCCCCTGCTGTGGTCGTCCAGCCAGGTGGATGGACGGGCTCCCTCCCCGGGCTGGGCCGTGAGGGCCCAGAGCTGAGTGGACCCCTGAAGGAACAGTTCTCTTTCCAAAGGTACAGAGGGAAGGGCGATGGCAAAGGCTGCCCTTGGCTTTCAAACAAGAAGCCACAGGTAGGGTCTGGTCCCAACAGCCCAGACGCAGGGTTCCTGCCGGACCCAGGGACGCAGCCTGGAGACCCCAAGCTCGTCCCTGCAAGCCTGCTCTGAGTCCGCATGCTGGCGGCGAGGGGACGAAGGCTCTGTTGTCAAAACTGGCCAAACCAACAAGCAGAACCGGATGGAGGGCGGAGTGTGTGCTAATCCTCCTCGGGCGGCCTCAGCTCCCCCGGGTCTGGAAGGAAGCTTAAATGCCAGGGGAAGGACAGAAGCTTCCCGCAGGGAAGGCCCATTAGATAACACTCCTGGTCACCAGCCGAGGGGCAACGTGTGAGGCAACACTGTGGCGTTTCGCATCTGCGCTGCGTTCCGGGTTCCAGAAAAGAGAATGGCCTCCTTTGTTCCCCTTTGTTTTGTTTTTCAATGTCAGAGCCTTGTTCCATTTCCTGGCTTGTTCTCCATTCTTACAAGCTGCTTAAGGACTAAGAGATACCAGACGGCAGAAGTAGTCTAGATCGGGCAGTTTCCAGCTTCACATGGAAGGAAAAGAGACATAAAGGCAGATTCTCTAACTATTAATAAACCCTCCGTTTCAATTCACGAAGATCCACGTGTAAGTGCTTCGTCACCATTGGTCCGAAAGGCACTATTACTAAGTGCCAAGATTAGGATATTTTTTATACTCCTCCATGATAGATAACGGGCTTTAGAGCAAAGGGCTGCTAAAAATGATCTGTAAACTTTTTCTGTAAGATGCTTGTTTTTTTCCTTCCATAGCTCTGCAGTTTTAACTTCTTGATTCCTTAAATCTCTCCTTGGGAAAAAAAAAAAAAACCCAAAAGCCAGTAGAACATCTGTCAGGTCCCTCGCTTCCTTCGGGATGGCCTCCCAAAGATAACAACAATAAAAAAAAACAAAAATCACAACGTTGACCTGCTTACGGCCCTGCCCCCTCCTGTTCCCCACTCCATTCCACTGCCTGCCCGGGCCTCACTCAGAGGATGACACAGAGCTCCCAAGGGACAGGGACCAGGGACGTGCCGGAGTTGGGACAGAGTTCTCCCCCACCCTGGTGACAAGCTCTGTGAACAACAGAGAACGGCTCACTCAGCTCCCTGGGCTGGCCTGGGATTGGGGCGAGCTGGCAGGTGTCCCCCAGAGGATGGAGCAGTGACCCCTGACCCAGCCGCAGCTGGGCGATCAGTCGCAAATTCTCAGCCGTGTGCCAGACCTACAGAATCAGGAACTGCGGGGGAGGACCCGGCAATCTGCGTTTATCAGGCACTCAAGTTTGAAAACCTTCCAGAGGGGAGGAAGCGTCTCTACTTAAGTGAGGTTTTCTAGAAGGGCAGTCACACCAGGGGGCAGAGGGGTTAGAGGTGTGCCTGATCCCCTGGGTGAGTGGCTGGAGCCCAAGCCCTCTTCACTGGAAGACAGGAGGTGGATGGGGGGCACTGGACCAGAGAGAGGACCCCTCCCCCCCCACACTCCCAAATGATCCTTTCTGACCACCCCCAAATCAAAATGTGCAGCTGACTCAGAAGCCTGCCAGTTCTGCCTGAGCCTTGAGCTGTGGCCCCCACCCACTGGGGTCCTCAGGGTGGAAGGGTGCAGGGGTGGGGCTTCTGGTCCAGGAGAGCCCTGAAGGGCTCATCTTGCTCTGGCCCGGTTCTGGCTGCCTGACCTGTTCTGGGAGTCCTGGCCTCCCCACCCCCACCTCCACCCACCCAAGCCTCCTCTCTCCTTCACAGTGATTACAGGAACATATATAATTATAGTAATTATAATAATGGCACTCATTATCATAGTCACCCCATCTGGGGGGACTTTGTAGATTACCAGGCACTTTCACCTGCATTATCTCATTGAACACCACTTTCAGCTGATGTTGGCCTTCATCCCTCAGATCCGGGGAGCCCTCCAAACTCTGCTGTCTCTCTTGTAGCCCTTGGGACCCAGAGTGGTAGGTGCCCACCCTGATGCCCACACCAGCCTCACAGGCTCTGGCAAGGGCCCAGAGCCCTGCCTTTCCACCGGGGGCCCCTGGGCTCCCCAGAGGCGGCAGGCGGGGGTCCTGGGCAGGACGGAGGCAGCTCCCAGCTGCCATCACACAACCTTGGGACTGC
Source organism: Crocuta crocuta (assembly GCF_008692635.1). Lineage (NCBI taxonomy): Eukaryota > Metazoa > Chordata > Mammalia > Carnivora > Hyaenidae > Crocuta > Crocuta crocuta. The sequence goes on along the minus strand of NW_027527428.1, from coordinate 1,696,691 downwards.
TGACCTCGACTTTCAGAAACGGTGCACTGAAGATGAGGGGTTGATGTCCAGGGACACACGGAACCCTTCCCTTTGGGAACGTGGGGGAGTTTGGAGATACGAGGCTTGCTCTGGAATGTCCAAACCTGGCCTGGGTACTCAGCCCTCGGGGTGGATGGGCCAGCCTGGGGGCTTGTTCCCAGCTCCTCTTGCGTGTGTATATTCCCATCTTACGGGAAGAACTCAATCTTTCCCATCAGGATGGCCCTAGTCAACTAGAGCAGGTCATGTCTCTGGGGCTTTCTGGGGCAAGGGACTCTCCTTTTGGGGATGGGTTCCTCCTCTAGGGGGTCTGGTGTTGGTGGGTGGTGGGAGGGTGGGAGGCAGAGCCTAGAGGCAGTAACCGAAGAGCCCCTTCCCCACCAGGGCAGAGGTGGGGGTTGGGGGGCCCAGAAGGTGTGGACCCCCCATGCCTCCAGGGCTGGTCAGGCTGTGTTCAGCCTCGAGGCTGCCGTCAGCCCCACATCCCAGCCACCCACCCTCGCCCCACAGAGCTGCCTCTGCCTGGTGTCTGGACGACTCAGTCTCCCAGGGATGGGTACCGATAGATGCAGGGGTGGATGAACGGGCGCGGCGAGACAGGTGGGCCCCGGTCGTGGCATGTGACCCTCAGGGCCCCAGAAGGGCTCTCTCTGAGGCCAGAGCCACGTCAGCAGCCTTCCTGGGTGCTGTCCCTTTAAGGCACACCACCCGACCCCTGCCAAGGGCTGCTGGGGGATTAAGGTCTTAGAGGAGCTTAAGGAGGGGCCATGAGGTCGAATCCTCTTCCAGACCCAGTACCAGGGCAATGTCCAAATGCTCTGGCTGGGGCTGGACTTTGTGGGCGACGCTGCCCAAAGACACAAACTGGCTGTTTGCTGAGGTCACCCCTCTGCAGGGGGCTGGGTCTGGAGGGGACCCGGAACAGTGTGGATGCCCAAAGACTCGCTTCCCTGAAAACTGCCCTCTGCCTTTTCTAACGGAACACGGCTCCTAGGGGTACAGGGACTATACCTGGAAACTGGCGAAGTTTCTAGGCCAGAGAAGGTGACAAGCACTTGGAGGCCAGTGTCAAGGTCGGTGTTTGAGAAAACCCTGATTCCGCACCCCTCCTCTTGGTCTCTCCCTGAGGCCAGCGGCCCAGCAGCGTGGCTGTGGCCCCAGAACTCTGACCCCTCCTCTGGCGGCCTGCACAGCCCTCCACCCTGAGCCCCCAGCTGGACGCCAGAGCCCGGAGGACACCTGCCTTACCATCCCTCAGGGCGCTTCGCTTGGTTTTGACGAGTTTTACACCTTGACATCTCATCAACCTCACGGCGCCCCATCCGTAGCACTTGAACATCAAACACCACGGGGCTGATTTTCCACATTCAGGCTCCCCTGGGACAAGCAGAGCTCAGCACCCCAGGACCCGGTCTGCACCCCTATCCTCACCGCCCCTCCCTGCCTGAAGAGCAGAAATTGCCTGTTTACTCCNCTGGCCGGGCTGTGACTGGGGCCCTTGTTCTGAGCACAGTGACCTCACGGGCTGCGCCCGGCCCGGCCAGCTGCTGCCCTTGAGCCTTACCAGCACATCTATCCCCGAGAAGGTGTGGTTCGCGTTGTCCAAGGCGTAGATCAGCTGGTACACCCCGTCACCGGTCTCGCTGTTTCCATAGAAACCAACGCCCACCGCAGCACTACAGGCGAGACCCCAAACAAAGTCAGAGGTGACACTGGAAGTTGTTTTCTTAAAGTACAGTATTTTTGGGGGGCAGATTCACAGAAAAGTTGAGCAGCGGTACAGAGATTTCCCATGTGCCCCGAGCCATTGAGAATACCTACAAATGACACATCATTATCACCCAGAGTCCACGGCTTACCCCAGGGATCACCCTTGGTCTGGTATGTTCTGTGGGTCTGGACAAACGTATGACACGTATCCATCATTACGGTATCCTACGGACTGGTTTCGCCGCCCTTCACCTCTGTGCTCCACCTATCCGTCCCTCCCTCCCCTGCAAGCCCGATCTTTTCACGTCTCCGCAGTTTCTTCCTTTCCCGGAATGTCATACGGTTGGAATCTGGCAGTGAGCATCCGTTTCAGGTCGGCTCCCTTCACGCAGCGATGCGCCCTTAAGGTTCCTCCGCGTCTTTTGATGGCTTGAGAGCTCATTTCTTTCTAGTGCTGAGTAACAGTCCATTGTCTGGATTTACCCATTCACCTAGGAAGGGCACCTCGGTTGCTTCCAAGTTTTGGCGATTATGAACAGAGCTGCTCTAAACATCCGTGGAAAGCGGGTTTTTGAGTAAGGCGCTCTCTCCTCCCCAGGAAGGGAGGGGAGGGGGTTCTGGCAGGCGAGGGGGATGGGGGTGAAGGTTCACGGCCACCTGGACCCTGGCCTGGCTGACTAGCTCTACGGTGCATTTCCTTTAGGCACAGAATACTCGTACTGTCTTCGAGTCCGGCAGCTCCGAAGGGGGGACGGTTGCCTGCCTGGCCCTAGGGATTCTGCTGCAGTAGATTTGGGGCCTGCACCTTCACCTGCTCCCCAGGGGACTGTCACAGGGAGGCTTGGGGGACCACTGAGGTCTCTCCTGAAACCTCCAAGAGCTGGGGTCTCCCCCCTCTCATTCTCTACCCTTTCCCCCTGCTTCCCCACAACACCCATGGGGCCACCTGCTGTACTGAAACCTTCCAGTTGGTAGAAAGTTCCTTCTTACGTGGAGCTGAAGCCTACGTCCTNGCCCGGAATAAGCCTCTAATTCTGCAAGACGCCCCTCAGACATGGAATGGGGCTCCGTGTCACCCCTTCCCTCCTGCTCTCCATGTCAGACACGTGCCCTCCAGACCCCGGTCCCCATGATCACCGTCCACAGGGTTCAACCCCTCCAAGGGGTCACTGTCACTCCTAAACACGGCCTCTGGGTGAGGCACGCAGGCCAGGTGTCCACCCGGCTCTGAGCACCGGGGGCTAAGCCCTGGCAGCCCCCCACGCCCCACCGCCGACCCCATGGCCTATGACGCCCCTGGATCTCCCCTCCTTCCTGGAGTCCCGCTCTGATTCTCGTTTTGTTTTAAGCAAAAGCAGAGCTTTAAATCTATCGCTGTGAAACTGCATCTAGTTGGTTTTAGTCCAACATTCCAGCCGGGACAAATCATCTCACATCTCGCCTACGTCATCTGCTGTACTTCGTCCGCCCCTTGCCGCTGGGGGGCATCTGAAGGTTCACTGAGCAGCCTCCGAGATTTCACCCAGAGCAAACACTAACTTTGGGGGTGGGCGGGAGATGAATGCACACGTGTGCACACTTACATGTTTTCTCCGCTCCTTAAAGAGGAAGGATCTAGGGAGGAAGCCCTGGGAGATTTCACCGAAACCTCCTCCCAGGGTGGGCTCAGCCCTGAGCTCAGTGTTTCTCAGAAAGTGGCTCTTGGACCACAGGCCAGAATCACCTGGAGCGCGTGTGGAAAGTGTGGGTAAGGGGCGCCCACCGTGTCAGCGTGCACTTAGTTGAAAGCAAAGTTCCTACCGCTTCCTGTGTGTAACACACAGACACGCACACACGCTGGCCTTGGTTTGGTGGCCTGCTGTGCACTCCGTTCAGTCAAGCACATGTTCAACCAACTCTGAATCCACTTCACTGCACCACTGTCCAGTCCGTATTTCTCCATGACAGCCACGGGGATGGCCGTCCAGCTGAGATACTCAGACATTAGACCCGCTGTAGTCTTATGATCTTCTATTCAGGGACATTATTTAAAAAAAAAAATCTTTAGGGGCACCCGGGTGGCTCAGTCGGTTAAGCATCTGACTTCGGCTCAGGTCAGGATCTCAGGGTTCGTGGGTTCAAGCCCCACGTCGGGCTCTGTGCTGACAGCTGAGCCTGGAGCCTGCTTCAGATTCTGTGTCTCCCTCTCTCTCTGCCCCTCCCCCATCCCTGACACTCTCTCTATATCTCTCAAAAAACAAATAAACATTAAAATTAAAAAAANTATTTATTTATTTATTTTAATATTTTTATTTATTTCTAGAAGAGAGAGAGAGACAGCATGAGCAGGGGAGGGTCAGAGAGAGAGGGAGTCACAGACTGAAACAGGCTCCAGGCTCTGAGCTGGCAGTCAGCACAGAGCCCGATGCAGGGCTCGAACCCACGAACCGCGAGATCATGACCTAAGCGAAAGTCGGACGCTTAACCGACTAAGCCACCCAGGCGCCCCTAAACATTAAAATTTTTAAAAGATTGTTATTATGTTCTGAAAAATACCGTTTGTTTGCTCCTTGTGCTTCTAACTTTCTCCTTTAGTTTCCCTGCGTCAGGATCTAGTGTTTTCGGGGATTCAGCATGAAGCCAACGCCTTTCCATCCCTTGCCCTGTTTGGGGGATGGGAGATGTTCTAATTTTCTGCCTTCTCCTAGTCTGGATTTATCGGAGCTAGTCTGGGAGGGCACGTGGCCCTCCAAGACCAGACATGGCCGCGGCTGTGTAACGAGGACTTCCCGGCTCCCTCTGGGCGTCATGGGTCCTGCCTGGGCCACACGGACCATTTCTGCCTGATAAAAGAGAGAATAAATGCGGCAGTGGCTCTGCCTACCTTTCCCAGCTATAAAATTACTGTCTCCCAAATAGAAACACGAGGAGCTCTCCTCATACCCCTTTTGTCATTTCGGGAACCTGCTGCTGCTGCTTTCTTCTGTGGACTGAAGCTCCCCTCTTCTCCAGAAGAATCTGAGCACAACCTTCCAATCTGAGCATAACCCCAGTGAAGGTGACTGTCGACCATTCCACTTACGGCTGTTCCCCAAGACCCCCATAGCACCCTCACCCCAACCCCTTCATCTGCTCTCTCGGCTCCAGCCTCACTGGCTTCTTTCAGTTCCTTAAATGTTCTGTGCTCCCTCCTGCCACAGGGCCTTTGCACATGCTCCTCTTCCTTCCAGCTGGAAGCATCTTCTCCTACCTTGCCCCGACTTCTGCCTGGTCAGCCCATGGGTCTTGGTCACCCAGTAACGCCCGACTCGAGTCGGCCATCAGCTTTACACTTGTTCCTTTCCTCCAAACTTACTCCTCAGTTTGTAATTTAGTTTGTAACTGTAAACAGTATGTGGTTCTCTGCCTCTCCCAGTGGACCAAGGGCCACGGAAGGCAGAATTAGCGCCTGTGCTGCTTACCGCTGGCTCGCTCTCGCCTGGTACAAACAGCACGGAGAATTTTGAAGAGTGAGTCATGCCACACGCCTTCCTTCTGTTCTGGGTTTTCCTTCAACAGCTGGTAATTATCGCTTATTGGAACTGACCCTCCAAAGTCATTCTTACTGTTCCAAAGTATCCTTCTGTCATTTGCAGTTTGTTTGTTTGTTTGTTTAAATCTGATTTCCCATAGACAGGGCTCACTGCCGGGTGAGCACTACGGGTTCCTTGCTGTCTCTCGCTCCCCTCCAGCAGGAGGCCTTTATTCTGGTTACTTTGTGGCACCTCCTCTCTGCCGGGAGTCAGACTTGTCTTTGAACTCCTGACTCGGGCAGTTTATGATTTAGGACCCAGCTGTGTGTTCCCTGCCCACCCCCACCCCCCACCCCTGCAGCCCTAGTGCTCAGCGTGTTGGCATCACTGTTCCTTCTTGCTGCTTCCGTATCTTGGCTTAGAGGACCCTTAGGTCGCAGGGGGGACGGGACAGGATCATGGTGTCATGGAGAAGAGACCACAGTAAGAAGTGAGGCTGCAGCCCAGGTATCCTCACGCCCAGGACCAGTGCGCCCCTCCTGCCTCTCGTTCTGCTGCTGAGAGGGCTAATAAGTCCCACCGTGGGACACAACGGACACTTAGGAATGAGGCTCTCTACGCCTCGAGGCTGACCGCCCCCAGGAGCGTCTCAGGGTGGATCCGAGGCTTTTGGAAAAACCTCTGTAGATACGAGAACAAGAAACATACAAGCAACTCCCGAACACAGAGCATGTGTGGGTCCCGCCCGGGGGGTGTGGGGTTCTTGCGTGGAGCTAGAAACCCTCCTTCGCCGTATGACGGCACTGAGAGCTACTGATGTCTTGAGAAGACGGAATTGATGGAGACGCAGTCAAGTGTTCTCTGACCTCGCAGAGCAGCGGGCAGGGTAGCCAGATGCAAACAACAGACACGCCCTCTGTCCATCCCCGATACCTGGCAAGAAGAGCCTTCACCCTGTGCAAGGCTCTGCCATCAAGGTACCTGGAGCTCGGTCAGGAGACGTGGCCAGACAACAGATGAACCTCTTGGGGTTTGGTGAGGGGCTGGTTGGTGGCGGAGGGAGAGGAAGCAGGGGTCATGGTCATCACGACACACGCGATCAGGCCCACACAAGCTCCCTCCTGCACCCGTGGGCACTGGGCCCGCCTCGCCCCCTTGCTCACACGGCGCCCAGCGCACGGGGCACTCACCAGCAGATGAGGCCGGCCACCACCGCCGTCCAGGTGACACAGCAGGAGTTGTGCCGCTTGGTCTGAACGGCCTCATCCCGCCTGCAGCAGCATGCACAGACCACGTACGCCGCGAGGAAGATGAGGTTCAGGCCCAGGCAGACGGCGGCCAGCAGCCCCAGGAACATCAGCGACTGCAGAAGAGATGCCAGACATCACCACTTGCACCACTTGGTCCCATGGTAGCTCTGGGAGGTGCCTTGCCCCGGGGCCCCAAGCTCCCACTCCGGCTGTGGGTGTAGAAGCCGTGACTACACGTGGTCTGTCACCCATCCCCTCCTCTGCCCTGCCTCCCTCCTCCCACAGTTGAGGCTCCCACCCCGTACACAGGGCGCCTGGCACTCGGGCGGGGTGGGGGTGTGGGGGCGGAAGTGAGGGAGAAGGAGCTCGGCTCAGGTTGGTGGTTTATGCGCCTGCATGAAGATATGGACCAGGCCCTGCCTCATGAGCCACCCTGAGACGTTCAACAGATGGGGCAGGAACCGCCAGCTGGCAGTGGGGGCTGTGGGTGATAAGCTGCGTGGCTGGGGGACAGACAGGGAGGGGGACATCCACGGGGGTCCGAGGGCCGTGGCCTCCTGGAGGCTACAAGGCTTGCGCAGGATGTTGCGGAAGCCACGCGGAACCAGGGACAGGGCCAGGAAGGGACGCCTGGGGCATCTGCTTCCTCTGAGCCTTGTTCTAGATGCTGGGGGCCCTCCAGAAGCCAGCTGTGCTGGAGGGGGAGGGGAGAAGCCAGGACATGCTCCCATGGGGTCCGTTTCATTAAATCCATAAAGGGACAGACGTCCGCCAGGTGCCAAGAGCAGCAGCAAAGCCCCAAATTCTGAAGGCGGCAGGAGGCGTCGTCTCAGGCCAGCCGAGCACCTCAGGGTCCTGCAGATGAGCCGCCGTCTGCCAGGAGGCCCGCAGGCAGCCCCCTCCTTGCCCTCCAGTCTCTGGCATCAGCCAGATGGACACCAGATGGCCCCAGGATTGGTGGCCGGCGGCCAGGGCTGGACCTGTCAGGCTCCTGAGCTTCCAGCCTCCCCCTGCTCCACCCATGCGCCCTCGGGTGGTCCCCGGTCTGGAGCCCCCAGCGCTCGAGTGCGGGGTGGGACTGCTGGGGTGGGAGCCTGTTTCAGGGAACCCTAATGCTGGTGGGGGTGACCGGCAGAGTTGGGCAGATGCCAGGACCTCCCGGTCTAAGATGGGAGACCAGACTTGTGCGGGGCTGCACACACGCAGAAGACGGCCCTGGAAAACAGAGGCTGGGCTCTGTGGTCCTCAGGCTGGGGGCTATTTTAGATGGGGGTGGGGGGCTGGGCAGGGGCTCAGAGAAGTGAGGCACCTACTGGGTCTACCCTGGCTCTCCTTGCTTGGCCCTGCGAGGTCTCAGGGACCCTGACTCAAGCTACTCTCCTGGTCACCTGCACCTGGAGGCTTCTGAGCCTCACGGACAAACGGCCAGGGTGGTAGGGACGACCCAGAAGCGGCAGGAGCCATGGCTCATTTGGGAACGGGGATGCCAGAGGGGCCGTAGCGTGGCTTCACCTCCACTTGGGAGAAATACGTCACTGGTGTGGCAGGAACTCGCCTCTCCGCTGGCCTCCCTCCCTTGGCAGTGTGGACGAGAAGCCCCCCTCCAGGCAGCTGGGAAGGCCTAGTGGATCAAAGCACATCACCCCTGCAGAAGGGTCCCTAAGGGGCGGCGCCTGGGGGGCTGAGTCAGTTAAGGGTCCGACTTCTGCTCAGGTCATGATCTCACAGTTTGTGGGTTCGAGCCCCGCGTCGGGCTCTGTGCTGACAACTCAGAGCCTGGAGCCTGCTTCCGATTCTGTGTCTTCCTCTCTCTCTGCCCCTCCCCTGCTCACGCTGTCTCTCTCTCTCTCTCTCTCTCAGAAATAAATAAAAACATTAAAAAAAAAAACAAACAAACAGAAGTGTCCCTGAAATCCTCATGGTGTGGCCGGGCATGGCCTGTCCCGTGACTGACCCACCCGGGGGAGAGGGTAGAGAGGAGTGGCCACCTTCCTGCCCCCAGCCCGCACGTCCTCACTGGAGGGTCTTGCAACCCTAGGCCAAGGTGAAGAGGGCCAAGGAAGACGGATGTGAGGGGCTCACCACTCAAAGTGAAGTTCACTGGCCCGTTCAACACGGACCTCTCTTAGAATGCAGAATCTTGTTAGAAATGCAGGGTCTCAAGCCTCACTCTGGACCCTAGTGAGTCAGAACTGCATCTAGGGATGATGCAGGAGAGCCACGTCCCGCGCAAGTCTGGGAGCACCGATTAGTGTCGACAGACTTCCTCAAACCTTTTCCAGCAGCTTAACATTTTCTTTGAACACACTTGCTTAGCGGAGGCTGGTTATCCAGGGCCTCCTGTGACTGAGGAGTGGACAGAAAAGCCACGCTTTGTCCTGGCCACCCTCTCGCAGGCCCCTAAGGCCCCTCTGCTAAGACCCAGGGATCCCCTTACCAATCTGCAAACCACTGTGCAACGAGCATGTGGCCACAAGCCAGCAATTCCGCTCCTGGATATTTACAGAAAGCAGGGCCTGTGTCCCCGGAGAATACGTACATGAACGTTCACAGCAGTGGCAATGGCCCAAGAGCAGAAACAACGCAAATGTCCACCAACAAGAAAACAAATACATCCACATCGTGCTCTAGTCATAAACTGCAATACTACGCGGCCGGGGGAAGAAAGCCGCAGCTCCACGCGGCCGGATGGCGATCTCAGGGACACAGTGGCGGGAGAGACAGGCCAGGCCAAGCGGCAGACATAAAGTTCAAAGTCAGAGAAGCCCACCTATATTTTTATTTTTCTTTCTTTCTTATTTTTTAGAGGGAGAAAAAGTGCATGTGCATGTGTGTGAGCAAGCGAGGAAAGGGCAGATGGAGATAGAGAGAGGGAGGAGGAATCTCAAGCAGATTCCATGCTCAGCACGGGGCTCGATCCCACGACCCTGGGGTCAGGACCTGAGCCAAAATCAAGAGTCGGATGCTCAACCAACTGAGCCACCCAGGTGCCCCAGAGAAGCGTACCTCTAGTGACAGGTGGGAACAGTAATTCCCTTTGGGAGGGTATCAACTGGGAAAGAGTGTGAGGGACTCCTGAGGGGCTGGGAATGTTATCAGGATGGTATTGTACGCACATAACGAGGCGCACACTTTCAAGTTGTTCCTAATGAAAAAAAAAAAAGCAACCAAATCCAGACAGACCTTTTGTGTACATCTGAGAGTAGTTAACACCCAGACCTCCTCCCCGCTACCCTTGACTTCTAGCTGGCTTCCTGGCCAGTCTCTCCCTAGCAGGAAAAGCCACCACTCTGCCACGTGTCCCCACCCAGCGAGGGAGGACCTCTACGCGGTAGTCTAGACGTGGGTCGGTGCCATTTCAGTCTCTGCAAACAGAGGCCAGCTGCTGCCCTTAGTCCGTGTGCTGCCCCTCTGGTCATGCTCTCTGAGCCTTCTCGGCCCCCTGCACCCCTGCGAGCCTAGTCCCTGGGGCAGGGCCTCCCAAGCCGGGCAGCTGCTGCCTCAAGTGGGCTCCCCGTCGTGCAGCCCAGCCTGGGAGACACCAGGCCTGGGAAACCCAAATGCAGGGGGCCCTTTGGTTATCAGTTCACTTTCAGATCTCTCCCTGGGTGCTGGGGGGATAGGGTGGGACAGGCTGGGGAGGGGTGCGGGGCAGGGAAGGAAAGGAGGAAGTTGGGGAAGGGAGGAAGGAGGAGCTGGAGGGAGGAGGGAGTGGAAGCCTAACCAGCAGAACCACCCCACAGCCACCTCCATGTCATCTGCACCCCGGGAATGGGCAATTATTTTCTTGCCCCTAATTAACACTGCAAGTCCGTGTGTGTGGCAGGTGGGGGTGGGGGGGGGCAAACCTCCCTTCCAAAGGGAGCTGGGAGCTCTGCTCACAAGTCCCCTGCTCCGACAGAGCCTAGAAAGTAGTTTCCCACATGAGCCATGCCACCCCAGTGCCCAGAGGTGGCCACCACCTCCCCGCCCTGCCACACACCAGCCCGCAGCAGCTCCACAGCAGGGCTCGGGGCTCCAGCCTCTCTCCTCATCAAAGTGACTTCAATTAGTTCTGGTTTGTCACTTTGTAATGAGAATCCCAGAGCACGAAGCCAGGACCCGAGCTGGGGCGGCACTGACTGATTTGTACTCTGGGAACGCGGACCATGATGGGCTTCTGCACTAGGCAGGGGAGGGGGCGTCAGCCTGAGCACCCTCTATGCCAGGATGTCAGGAGACAGCTAGAGAGCGAGCCAGCCTGGGGGCGAGGCAGAGGGAGGGGAGCTGCACCACTGGAGGGAAGGGTTAAGCCCCCCCTCACCCCCAGCAGGGGAGGGGGGCGCAGCGTGATCGTCTGATGACCATGACTCAGTGTTCAGACTGGATGAATGGGGCTTCCTCATTCCAAGTTTGGCTCCTCGGCTGGGCTCCCAGCCGGGCCTTTCCTCCTGAGAGCTACCCCCAAGGAAGGGGGTGGGGGAAGCCCTGTAGTTCTGGGTCTGGCCCCCACTGGGACTCTCTGGGGAGCCTATGAACTGAACCACCATCCAAAATTTACGCATGGAAATCCAGGTCTAAATGTAAAAAGTTGAAAACCTCTCCTCTACGTCATCATGCCCATCCGGAAAGGATGGCTCGTCTCCCAAAGCCCGGAAAGGAAAGGTGGAACAGGAAGCACATGTGTGGCTCTTGCACCTTGACCATGGCCACCACGAACCTTTGCACGGCCTTTGGAACTTCACTAAGACACTTCAAGTACATCAGTTCATCAGCATCTGGTGTCCCTGCTGTTGGGGGAGGGTGGGGTGAAGGCACAGCTGAAGGAAGGAATCCAAGTAGCTTGTTCTGGGAAAGAGACACAACCGGATTCAGGGCCAGGTGCTCTCTCTGTGTCCCCAACTCCGCCCTGTGGACACCTGGCCAGGTGGGGTCTCCTTTCCAAGCTGTGCTTGTGGCAACTTACGACGTGCCAGGCACTGACCATAAGCTTTAGATCTGTTCACTTATCAGGTCCTTTCCTCCTCCACTTGACCACGGGTGTTTTCTCCATCTCCACCCCTCGTGCATCAAAGGTGAGAGAGTCAGGCTGAGAGGTCCGGGGTCGGCTTCCCCTCTGCACACACAGCTTGGAACTGGGGGCGCAGGGTCAAGTCCACGGGTTGGGGGAGGAGGGATGGCAAGATCAACCCTCAGTGGGCTTTCACTGCTCCTCAAGACTCCAGAAAGTGGATGGGAGCCCCTGCTTCCTTAGGAATGTTCTGGAAGCTGAATTTGCTCAGGATATTTCAGGTCACCAGGGGAGTTACTAGTCTGTCATCTCCACTCTTCTAAGAGCTCCCTCTCCTTCCAAGTCCCTGCACAGCTTTGCCTTCTGGAGCTTTCCTCCAGTCCTGCCCCTGCCTGTTGCCCTTTCCACTTACTCTTTGGTGCACACACTCATGCACCGTATCACCGGATCGTTCATTTGAACATTCGGGGCATCAGTTAGCTCCTCCCTGATCAGTGTCTGTAGAAGAAAAATCTCTTTCTTCTGTATCGCCCGAGAGGAGTTTGCCCTCAGACATGTTACTGAACCACAGGCTAGTCTAATGATGTGTGTCACCGGGTCCCACTATGTGCTACGGGCCCTCCATGCACTGAGCGTGTTGCATACAGTGTCTCATTCAATACTTGCAGATGAGGGAAGTGAGGCTCGGAGATGTACAGACACCAGAGAGGACACACGGTAAGTGATAGAACTGGGATTCCTATCCAGGCAGCTGGATGGCAGAGCCCCAGCCCCACATACTCAGCTGTGGCAGCCGAGCCCAGAAGCCTTGGCGATCACGTGACCCCACGTCTGGCACAGCCCTGGCCCCAATCAAGTTTGCTGAGCACTCAGATGACTGACAGTAGAAGGTGTCCGATCCCTGGTGTTAACTGACCTGTCATCTGGGAGGAAAGAGGCTGCCAGGAGAGACCCCATGGTCAGACACTAAGGAACTTAGCCAACTATGAGCCTCCTTAAATAACACGCCAGGCCCCACTTTCCATCCTGGCCCACCACACCCACATCCCACTCAGTGCCCTCAGGAGGAGGGCCAGGCAGGCCGCTCGCTCATCATTGGAAGTCATTTGATGCCCAATATGGTGTGCCAGGGTCTAAACCTGGCACAATACGGGGAGGAGAGGGGCAGGGGCTGTGAGTGAGTCCCTGCGGCCCAGCGGCCACCTGTCCATGGGACTGAGTGAGGTCGGGGAGCTTCAGGCCCCGCCAGCCACAGCTGTAGGCTGGACAGGCGCTGTCTCTGTGGCCATGTTGGGGGTGGAGGAGTGGCGGGGGAGTGCCCTCCCCCCCTCCCCACTCTACCACTCCTGAAGGTCTTCTTGGCTCAGCCAGTTTGCATTTCTTCCCATGGAGAGGAGAAGATTATGGTTAGAGACCCTGGGTGCAGGATCTAGGGCGCAGGATTTGGGACACACCAACACACACACACACACACACACACACACACACACACACACACCAACCACACAGCTGTCTCAGAAATCATATCCGCCTCTTTTCATGCATTTATTGGGAGCGGAAGACTCCCTGGACCTACCCCCAGGCGGCCGCATTCTCAGGGAAGGCTGACTTCCACAGGCAGGGCTCTGGGAGAGGGAGGGGCAGACACAGAGGAGGAGGGAGCCCTCTAACCGGCCTGACTGCCTCTTAGCAGGACGGGGTCCTATGGCCTCCTCTTTCTGGAAGGGCAGGCACCATGTGCCTGGGGCCTGAGGGTGACGGGGACACTAGGGGTTATTATTAGACTCCCAGTCACCACCGGTGCACAGCACAACCTGTCAGATCAGGGTCCCTGGGGGGCCCTGCAGGAGAAAGGCCTGGGTGGGTTGGGGAGGGGGGAGCCGACCAGCTGACTCCAGGCTCAGCCTCCCACTCAGCCTCCCTAGACCCAGCAGACTCAGCTCTGCCCGGACCTGCCCCACACTGACAGCTCAGGCCCCAGAACCTGACACTTCTGCAGGCAAAGGCCACCAGGGGTCAAAGTCCCAAGATGGGTCCCGTCCTGGGCTGTTCAGCCTGAATCTTTGACCCAACAGTGAATTGACTCAGCTGAGCCACAGGAGGCCGGGGCGGCCTTGGCCAGACCCAGACCCAGACCCAGAAGGCCCGGGGGGGAAACGTGCGGTTCCGCCAAGGCCCGGAGGTCTGGGGAGCCCCTCCCCCTAGGGCAGTACAGAAACGGCAGGGGGGAGGGCCGGCGGAGCAGGGAAAAGGCAGAATGCAAGGATGAGGGGAGTGGCCGGCCACGAAGCCCAGACCCTAGAAATCCAGGGCCTTGGAGCGTCTGTACAGAGCGGGGTCGGGGGCCGCCGGTGTGAGATGGGGCTGACCGGGGCCACGTTCCTTCCCTCAAACACCCACACGTGGCCGTGGGTTCCCCCCCGCCGCCCCCTCCGCCAGCCAGGAGCCAGCCCTGCGGCCGTCCAGGAGGGGCCCAGGCAGAGGTGTCGGCAACGGCTCCCGCGCCGCAGGCAGGGGCTGGGGAGGGAGGGGCGCTGTGGAGCCGAACTCGGGGAGACCAGTCAGTTTCTGCTCAAACTTCTCCCAGGCCACACACACCCGGAAAGAGAGCGCCCGTCTTGGAACCGCAGACGGAAGAAAAGCCCGAGGCGCCTCTGGCACCCCCGAAGCTCGCTCGGGAGCTGCCCGGGTACCCGTACAAATACCCGCTCCCCCGCGCTCGGCCCCCTCCCCCGCGCGCAGCCGCCGCGCCCTTCTTCCCCGTAGCCCATCCCGGGCATAACTCCCGAATTTTCCAGTTTCCCCGGCCCACGAGGTTCCCAGACGGGAAGGCCGTGGCCGAGCGTCCCGGGGGAGAAAGGGAGAGGGGTGATGAAGCTGCGGGGGACCGTGGGGACGGGTCGGAGAGGCGCGTGGACCGCGGGGGTGCG
>NW_027527428.1:1666871-1682277 GCF_008692635.1 Crocuta crocuta | reverse complement strand
CTGGGAGGGCAATCTGGCTGCAGGGGGTCGGCCCTGGAATCCGCAGCTTTTTCCTGCTGTGGATTCTGTCCTGGCCCCAGGGGCCAAAGAGGTGGAAGGAGCTCCTGTTGTTTTTAAAACTGATTTGTTTTGAGAGACAGAGAGAGAGAAAGAGAGAGAGAGAGGGGCAGAGAGGGGGAGAGAATCCCAATCAGGCTCCAAGCTGTCAGCACACAAACTCTGCAATCATGACCTGAACTGAAATCGAGAGTCCCAGGCTCAGCTGACTGAGCCACCCAGGCCCCCCCACCCCTCCTGTTTCTTAACTGTGTTCTCCAGGTCCCTGGGTTCTCATTATTTTTACAAAATCAGGATGTAGATGGTCAGTGAGCACTGCGAGCAGTGCCATCCCGGCCTGAGAGTTGAGGCAGCCATTCCTAGGGCTCCCAGAGGAGAGTAAGTAAGCTGGCAGATTAGGGTCAGCGGGGAGCAAGTCTGCCCCTGGGTCACTAGTTCTAAATTCACTCCCAATCATTTAGTGAGTGCCCATTTTGTAAACTCCGTGGACTGAGAAGGAAGATGTGGTTCTGTCCTGGGAGCGCCCAGCCCATCTGCCCAAACAACTGACATTCGGCTTTGGAAACACTGGAGCCTGAGAAAAGCAGTTTGATTCTTTGGGGAAAGTGTAAGGAGGTCCCTGGGGAAGGGCCCCTCCAGCTGACCAGTGGGGAGGGTAGGAGAGCACTGGACATCTGGGTGTGGGTGGGGGAACGGGGGGGGGAGGAGGAACACACAAGACCATCAACAGCATTCATTTACTGAGCAGCTACTACGTGCTGGGCACTGCAGGCACTTAACAGAGCCCACGGAAACCCTTGGCCAGAGGGCATTGCGCTCAAGTGGGCGGCTGGTAACAGCAGCGCACACAGAAAGATGCAAACTGCCATCTTAGAGAGAGGGCTTTGGAGAAAAGCAAAGCAGAGTGGAGTTGGCAGATCAGGATCGGGTTGGCGGTAGTCGGTGATCTGGTAAAGCCTTGTGGGCGCCTGGCCCGAGTATGCAGGGTCCCAGGCGTGAGAAGGCCCGTTCAGGAACTGCAAACACCAACACCGTGGTGTGGCCGCAGGACGCCGGGGGCGGGTGAGGAGAGGTGAGGCTTGAGACAAGGATGAGATCAGGGGGTAAGTGGGAGTGGAGGAGTTAAGGACGCGTCGTGCTGGGGTGGGACAGTCTCATGGGTGGTCGCGAGGCAGGGAGAGCTGGAGTGAAGAGGGGGACTCCAGAGAGACTCCTGAGTTTCCGGCTTGGGGAGCTGGGTGCCCTGAAAGCGTGGCAGCCTGAGGAAGGTGGACCACTGACATCCCTATGATGACCCCCATAGAGGGTCCAGGGGCCAGGAGAGGGAGTGCGGATCTGTGGTCGGGTGACAGTCAGAGCCTGGGTGTGGCCATCTCATCCACACATGCCCAAAGCGGAGGCACCCAGGAGGCACAGAAGGCCAGACACCATGCCTTTCCCCGTAGGAGCTTTCATTAATCCAACAAACTTTGAGCCCCTTCTCTGTTCTAGGGGATACGGCGATGAATGAAACACCCATGCTCCTGTCTGCATGGGGTCTAGAGTTTACTGGGAGGAGAGGCAGCCCTGACCCCACTCAGGGGGGAGGGGTCAGTGCTTTCAAGAGTCTGGTGTTGGGAAGTAAGGGGGGCCTTTTAACTCGGGGTGTCCTAGGGGAGGATTCTGAGCCAAGATATAGCGTAATGGTGTAGAAGGGGACAATCCCAGAGTCCTCTGATGCGGGGGGCGGGTAGTGAGGGGGGGATGGCAAGGAGAGATGGGGAACTGCAGGGGCAGGGATCAGATCAGGGCTGATCGCCCCCCGGGGGTGGGGATGGTAAGAGGGAACTTTTCTGGGTGACAGAAACATTGATTGCAGTGGTGGTTCTACTGTTATAAACGTTTGTCAAATTTCATAGAACTGTACGCTAAAAAGGTGAATTTCGCTGTAAATTACACCTCAAGAAGCTTTACTTTAAAATAAATACCTTTATTTTATTTTAATTATTTTTAATGTTTATTTATTTTTGAGACAGGGAGAGACAGAGTGTGAGCAGGGGAGGGGCAAAGAGAGAAGGAGACTCAGAATCTGAAACAGGCTCCAGGCTCTGAGCTGTCAGCAAAGAGCCCAATGTGGGGCTCAAACCCACGAACCGTGAGATCATGACCTGAGCTGAAGTTGGACGCTTAACCGACTGAGCCACCCAGGCGCCCCAATACCTTTATTAAAAAAAAATAAGATGGGGAGAGATAGGCAAGGGCCATTTCACACATGGAGTTTGGTCTTTGACGGCCATGGCTGCTTGCAGAGGAAAATGTACCCGGAGCGATGTCCCAGGGCCCTGGGCAGGCGGGGACGAGAAGCCACGGCCCTGGAGCTCGCTCCGCTCAGGTGCGGCACACACGGTCCCCCCCGCCCCCATCCCTCTGCGCAGAAGGCTCCAGCTGCTGACCCTGGAATACTTCAGAGGTTTGAGGCTTTGGCATTCCTTTAGGTTAGATCTCAGCAGCAAACTGTAAGTGCTTTAGGGGAGAAGCCGGAGACCTCAAGTGGGAGGGGTCTGCCTCCTGGGAAGTGGCCTGTCTCACCTTGGGGGGATTGACCTTGAACCTGGTGCAGGGGCCTCCGGCCAGAGCTGGGGCTCTGTCCCCAGAGAGGGAGGGGGTGAGGCAAGGGGCAGGCCTGCACACACCTGACCAACTACAAAGGCTCGCCCTCAAGGCCATCACTGCAGCCACTTGGGTGCAGCGGGGATCACCCAAACCTGCTGGGCCAGTCTGCACCCAGCGAGGCAGTGACCAACTGTGATCCTTCTAGCCGCTTCCCCAGAGGCCTGCCGAGGTCGGCAGAAGCCGGAGAAGCCGGAGAAGCAAAACCGCAGAACAGGAACAGGAGACCTCCTGGGACTCTTTACGGAGTTGAAGTGAGAACAGCAGCTGCGCCCATTCCAAACTGGCCGCTGTGGCCCACACGTGGCCATTCGGCTGGTGTGCCACAGGAACGACCTCACCCGAGCCTACAAGCCGACCTCAGCGAAGCGGCGGGTGACCCTGGCCACCTGAGGGCCTGGAACACACCTAGGCCTCAAACCTACTGAATCAGAATCCTTGCAGTGTTGAATTCTGAAAAAGTGCCCCAAATGGCTCCAAGGCACGAGCCAGTGCTGAGACCCACTGAGATCCGCGGCATTAAAAGGTGCGTTCTCTATACATGGAGGCCAGACAAACGTCCACAGGGCTTGTCTCCTAGGAGCTGGGGCTGGTCTCTGGACAATGTGCTGGGACAAAGGGAGCCCGAGGGGTAAGCCCGCCTCTTCCTGGGAATCTCAAACACCCAAAGAATGGGGAAGACTGGGAGCCACGGAAGGTGCTCCTTTCTGGGTTGGTCAGTGACCACTGAGAGCCCATGGACCCCTCCGGGAAAAAACCCAGGCTGCTCAAGACTGGACTCAAAACCCCCCTTACACTCTTAAAGTTTCTATAGGAAAAGAAAAAAAATAAATCAACCAATGAATTCAGGCACTTAGCTGCTTGGGAACGGATTTGAGCTTGTCAACCAACCCTGGAGATGGCTCATTTGTTGTAGTGTGTCGCCACCTTGTGGCCTATCCTGACACGGCCCCCATTCATCTCAATGGCCAGACGCCAGAGAGGCTTCCAAACCTTTCCTATTAGCTCCTCTACCCTTACAAGAAACCGGGGGGTCAACAGTTCTGTGCCGGAACCGTCCGTGCGGCAGCTCAGGCCACGCCGGGAAAGGCGGTCCGGCGAACCTCACGCAGCCACGTGTGGGGCTCGCACGCGGGAGCCCACAGGACTCATACCGATCACGGCGTGTGGAGGCACTTGCCTGGCCGGCCCGTGTTTTCTGCTTCAAATCTGTGCGTCATACAGCGCCTGCCCAACCCCACCGGGCGTCCTCACAGAGGGGAGCGGGTCCGGGGGGCTTCCTGCCCTGCTGTGGCACAGGGCACCTGCCGGCCCTGGGGCACCGTCGTCTATATCAAAGGGAAGCTTGGGTCTCTGTGTGAGCTCAGCCCCATCCCTGCGGGACTCGTCCACGGGGACTCAGAGGTCAAGGGGCAGTGGGTTTGCAGCTCCTCCCCGGGGCTGGTACCAGGGCACGGTGCTCAACGGGGAGGCAATTTCTCGAGGTCGTGCTGGCGGGCAAGTGGTAGGACCTGGACTGAACCTGCAAGGAGCGCGGGCTGCGCGGGGCCGCACTGCTCGGCCGGGAGTGGGGCTCAGGGGCCGCGGGGCCGCACGCTGCTCAGCCGGGAGTGGGGCTCAGGGGCCTCGGGGCCGCACGCTGCTCGGCGGGGAGTGGGGCTCAGGGGCTGCGGGGCCCGCACTGCTCGGCCGGGAGAGGGGCTCAGGGGCCTGTTTGGCCCATGCACGCCCCCCACCCCTGTGAACTCCATGTTCACCCACTGCCGTGAGGCCCAGGCTCAGATCTGGGGCAGGAGCCCTGGCTCCAACCCTTAACCATCACTGTTTTTTTTTTTAAATTTCTGAGAGCGAGCGTGAGCAGGGGAGGGTCAGAGAGAAGACACAGAATCTGAACAGGCTCCAGGCTCTGAGCTGTTGGCACACAGCCTGATGCAGGGCTCGAACCCACAAACTGTGAGATCACGACCTGAGCGGAAGTCAGCCGCTTAACTGACTGACTGGCCCCCCAGGTGCCCCACCCATCAGTCCCAGGAGGTTTCCTGTCCCCTCTTCCCTGGAAAGCCTGGCCCAGTTCGCTAGACTAAGGCTCCTCTGTTGGCAGCAATCATCTCATCCCATCCCACACGTTCCTACGCTCCACTTTACCTCGAGCAGCAGCACTTAGGAAACCATCTCAGTCTGGACGAAAAGCCTCAGGCCTGCCCCTGCGACAGGGGAACCTTCCACGCAGTGGAAGAGAAAGCAGCACTCTGGTGGGAGGCTCAGTACTTCCAAGGCTAATCAACTCCACCTGTAACTATCATTTTCATTCTCGGGAAGCTCACTTTACCTAAATGACGTAAATCCCACGAGGGTGTGCTGGCTTCCTTCCACAAATATCTGGCTTTTCCAGTTCCATCTATTTATTTTCAAACTTAGGCTATTTGTCCATTGGGATCACAGTCAAAGATCAGGGGCACAAGGAGGTGGCAACCCGGGCCCCCAGACTGTTCCCACCAAAAGCGGTGACCAAGTGGTAATTCCCTTCCCG
Organism: Crocuta crocuta; assembly: GCF_008692635.1. NCBI lineage: Eukaryota > Metazoa > Chordata > Mammalia > Carnivora > Hyaenidae > Crocuta > Crocuta crocuta. The sequence continues at coordinate 1,677,041 of NW_027527428.1, read as the reverse complement.
CCTCAAAGACAAAGGACACTTTAAGATTAATTTTTAAAATTTTAATACAGTTCAAATCAGTGTGCCGGGTTCATTTCAGCTCCTTTACTGCCAAACCTAGGAGAAAAGAGATAGGAAAGTGAGCCATCTAGAACATATGTTTTATTTTGAATTACTCTTGTCTGATTCTGTACTTACACTAAAGAGAACTAATGAAGTTCAGGAAGTAAGCATACCAGGGTGCCTCTGCTCCAAGTATTAAGTATTTCACAACGAAGGTAACACCACCAACCACAACATAGAAAACAAAACACATTCCCTCTCTCAGCCTTCAGGAAGGTCTCAAGCAGTGACAAGGCCAGGCCGTACCCGCTGACTTCTCACTGTGAAGAGGCAGGAGGCGGACCCTGGGGGCACTCAGCACTCGCGCCAGGTCCTCCCCCAGAAGGATGGACCCTGTCTAACCCGTGCTCACGGCCTGCAGTATTTCATTTCCCGACCCGCACCACTGGGGGTCAGTACAGTCAGCACCTTGCAGGGCCGTGGGGAGAAGGGAACGAGTTACCCACAATGCATGAGAAAAGTGCGACCGGCAACAAAACAAACTGTCCCCCCAACCCCAAGGACACGATTCCCGGTATGGGACGAACTCTGAAAGTCACGACTATTCACCCCTTGCACGGCCAACAGCAAGAAGAGATACTTGGGGACGCGCCACAAATGCACCTTCCGAAGTCTGGGGACACCTCAAGGAACGAGATGGAGACACACGCACGTTCCACATTTCTGGTGCCCCGGCCCCCGGCCTCAGACTCACTCACCTGGGGGCAGCGACTGCTTCAGTTTCTCTGCCTTCTCCTTGTCTGTGATGACCAGCGTGTAAAGGTACCTGCTGCAGCGGACTTTAAACTTCACGTTATCCTTGTTTTTCTTGATCTTGACGGCTACCAAACAGACCAGAACGAGTAATTAAATTGTGTCACAAAAGAGACGTCACGGGGTTCACCTGCTTTGCATTTATGCAGAAAGCGGCGCTCTGGACCGCAACCCCGGACAGGGCAGTGCTCCCTCCCCGCGCCCGGCCTCTGCTGAAAGAGAAAACAAGAGACCCTCTACGGCTTCAGTATTTAAAGAGTTGTCAGAAACCTGTATTTCCCGGGGCATCTGGGTGGCTCAGTTGGTTAAGCGCCCAGCTCTTAAATTTGGCTCAGGTCATGATCCCAGGCTCACGAGACCGAGCCCTGTGGGCTGCACTGAGCGTGGAGCCTGCTTGGGATTCTGTCCCTCCCTCTCCCTCCGGTATGTAGGATCTCTCTGTCTGTCTGTCTCCCTCAAAACAAGACACTGCATTTCCCTCCAGTTCTCTTCCCCGGGGCAACGGCAACAGCTTGCTTCAGGACCCCATCACCTGCAGTGAGATACGTGCTAAAGCTTTCCCTTAAATTCATGAAACCCGTTTTCCAGCCTCTTTCCTACCACCAAATCCTCTCCCAGGACCACAGCGTGACCACAAGGAGCCCCAAGTGTAACCCAAGTTAGCAGGGCAGGGCTGGAGATTTGCTGCCCGTGGCCGCTCACTCCCTGCACGTTACATGTTTCTTGTGCCCACCCAACTCCAGGGCAGCACACACTCCCCAGAATGCACTATCGTCACCAGTAGATTATCGACCTCCATCAAGAGCCTGGAGACTATGGAAGGCAGGGCTCCAGCGGCTCAGCCCAAGCACCTGACCAGACGAATACACAAGCAATCAGCCCCCACGGACGCAGCACGAGATTAACTTGGACTCACAAGCCACAACTCGGGCGTCTGCCAGTGAGTGCTGGAGACAGAGGCCACAGCACGGGAAGCAGCACTGAAGCCCGCCCCAGGCAATGGCTGCCTCCGCTTATGTTTTAACACACTCAGAAACCCGGGCTTTCATTCACACCAACCTGCTGTGCTATATTAACACCCGCGTGTCACAGCCAAGGACACTGCGCTGCCCCCAGCGGCTGCTGCATGCTTGTGAACCCGGTGACCCGTCTGTGGGTGATGCCCACGGGTCTTTTAAAGAAAAAATGTTTATCCAACATCAGGGCGTGCAGTAACCCCACTTCCGGGCACGCACCCAGCAGGGCCGAGAGCAGAGCCAAGAGACTGCACACCAGTGTTCGAGGCAAGAGTCAAAAGCCAAAAAGTAGAAACCGAATGCCCACCGACCCCAACGTGGCACATCCATGCGATGGATCATTCGCCTCAAAGAGGGAATTCTGACAGACGCCAGAACCCCGAAGTCGCCACGCCAATGAAGCAAGCCAGTCACGATCGCACAGACCCGGCTCTTGCTCACAGGAGGGATCTGGAACAGTCCATGACGAAAGTAGAATGGCAGCTGCCAGGGATTGCAGGGAGAGGGCGGGGAGTTACCGCTTTGCGGGTGCAGCTCAGTTTTTCAAGATCCAGCGCTCCGACATCGTGGCGGAGCATGGAGAGCAGGCACTGGGGCCAGTGACATGAACACTTACAGTAATTACGCTTCACCGGGGCTCATTCGGTGAAGTGTCTCACTCGACTTTGGCTCAGGCCACGATCTCATGGTTCTTGAGACCGAGCCCTGCATCAGGCTCCGCACAGACAGCACAGGGCCTGCTTGGGATTCTCTCTGCCCCGCCCCATGCGTGCACTCGACTCTTAAATTAAATGAACTTAAAAACAAAAAAAATAAACTTTCTATTATGCATATTTTTACCTTCAGTCTGGACACGGAACACCCTATCACACCCTATCGTGTCTGCAGGACCGGAACTCGGACCTCCCAGGCCACACTGTAAAACCAGGCCCCAAAGTCAAACACCAACCTATCTGTCGGATTTGGTGCCATTTCTTCACCGTAGTAAAGTTTCTAAAGGACCCTCTGATGTGACCCTGGCACCAATCCCACAGGACAGATGCTAGCATCCCGCCTTCAACTGAAGCAAAGGGTAATGTGCTGTTTAAGTGGATGAGGACGGCTACTTGCCGACAGACCTGGGATGTGAACCAGTCACCTGCGGCCGCCAGGACCCTCGGACAGGCAGGCGTTCCTACCAGAGGCTACTTGTTCCCACAGATGGCCACCATCACAAACAGTACCAGAGGATCAAAGGTAACAGGGACACTGGGACCCCCTCCCCCTTACAAAGCTCTCCCCTCCCACCATCCTTCCCAGGACAAGCCATGGGACAGGACAGCCAAGGCCCGAGCTGCCTCCATCCACAGCTCCACTTCCACAGATTATCTCGGAGTATCTGATGTAGCAGAGAGGACTCCGGGCTAAAAAACAAACAAACTAACAAAAGAAAACAAAACAAAAAAAACTCCAAAGGGGTGCCCGGGGGGCGGTTGAGGGACCACCAAACGCTTGGTTTCAGCTCAAGCCACCATCCCAGCGTCCTGAGTTGAGCCCGAGTTGGGACTCTGCTGCGCGTGGAGCCTGCTAAGATTCGCTCTCCTCCCTGCTCGCTCGAACTATAAACAACCCTCCCTCCAAGGCATGAAGTCAAGATCTACCCCGCGTTAAGCACAAGCCTCCAAACCTCTCGCAACTACAACGAAGGGAGAACAGAACTTCCTCCCACACGTGCTGCAAACGCCGAGATCACGCGGGCACCGCGGCCACGCTTGCTCTTTTAGGCTTCGGACCTCAACACCCCTCCCTTTCCCTTATTCACACGTCGGGAAACCAAGTCCCACGTGTCAATCACCAGGACACCGACCGCCGCGGGCCCACAGCCCAGCCTGCCGCACCGGAGTAAGGGTTCGGAGACCCACCTTTCCGGACCCCCACCCAGCAAGGTTTCTACTCGGGACGCACCCCCTGTTCTAACTACGCACGGCTCCTACAACGTTCACAATTAGCCGAGGGAGGGAGGAAACACGCTGCCCAACGAGGTTTTCCTTAGGGAAGCGCCGTAGAACCACCGCTCCCCGCAACAGCCTCCTCGGGGACGGCGCTCGGGGTAGGGGCCGCCCCACGCGCGCGCCACCACCACCACTCCGCCCTCTCGCACGGTGAAGGCGCCCACTTACACTTGGCATCCTTTCGCCGGGCCGTGAGCAGAAAATCCTTGATTTCTTCAATTTTGCGAGGCATGGTTACGAGGGGCGCAGGCGAGCGCGCGGCCGGCACGGCAAACAGTAAGAAGAGANCAGACTTGCTTTTTCTGGCCGTGACTTGACCCCCGCCACCAGCCCCTAGCGGGGATCGGAGACCCCCGCTTAGGCGCTCCCGCCGCGGGGGCCCAACGCCTTTCCCGGAAGGTCCCGGCAGGGGCCGTACTCACCATGGTTACGAGGGGCGCAGGCGAGCGCACGGCCGGCACCTGCGGAGAAGACAGACGTTGGCGTCAACAGGGTGCGGGGAGTGACGACCCCCGCTTCTCTTCCCCATCCCCCCCGAAATGCCGACCCCGTCGCACTCCATACTCCTCCCCCGCACCCTCAATCCACACTCGAGTTCCTCAGGCCCCACTCCGTCGTGGATTACCCCGGATTACCCGCCAGAGTCCCTCTTACCGCCCAAGAGACACTCACTGCAAACAGTAAGAGAGGCCGGAAAAGAACGAGACTTCCGTTTCCTGGCGGTTAAACCCTCCCCCGAAGGAAACTGGGTACGGTGTCTGCAAAGGGTCAAGCATTACATAGGCGTTTATCCTTCCCGTTGCAGCATCTCTGCCCCCTTCTGGCCTATATGAAAGTGCAGATCGAGGACTGAAATGGGCCGCCTCCCTCCTCTCTTCATTCTCTTTACCTTCCCCACCCCCAGCCCCTCACCTGGGCTTTCCTAGGCTTTATTTCAGATCCGATTTAAAGACCGAACACTAATTATCTACTATTTTCATTAGATCTGTGTGTCTGGCATCTACGCAGAGACTTTCCTATTTAAATAAAGGGATCCTCTTATGTACATCTTAGAACTTCTTTCTAGGGGTTTCTCCCATTTCTGTCTGATCATCTTCTCCGCCGACGTCTAATCCATCATGCCGTTTCCAATTCATTTAAGAACTGGTGTCCAGTAAGGATAAACTAACACTTCAAATAGCTGACAATTATGGGGCGCGTATACAGGGCATCCCCTGTGCTAAGCACTTTACCCGTGGGGCCTCTGATCGCCAGGAGCACCTGTGAGAGGTGGCTCTTGTTGATACCCCAGTTTTACCCATGGGGAGAATGAAGGTTTGTCCTTTCGGAGAAAAGTGAAGCCAGGACTTGAACCCACGGGGGTTGGATCCCAAGCCCAGGCTCCCGGCCACTGCTTTCGGAGGCCGTGCACCTGAAACGGGCTGGCAGGTCTGGGCAGGACCTTTCCTGTGCCCTCGCGGTTCCTCCCAGCCTCCATCCCATGCCTGGCCTTATTTTCTCCGCAGGCATTTACCCTCAGCTCTCATACAACGTCTTTTCAGGCAGGCTCTGGGAAACCTGAGGGTATTGACCTTATTTTTATCTTCCACTCTTATTCTATTTTCAACCTCTCTACAAATGTCTACATTTTATTATATTTGTTTCCCCCCAAATTTAATAACTGCACGACAGAATGTAATTGCCGTGCGCTTATTATTACAGAGCAGCCCACCTGAAGACAAAGAGTACTTCACCATGAACTTTGCTTTGAACTTACTCTCCTCCATCCTTCCCTCCCTCTCTCCCTGCCTTCTGTTAGATAAGCCCAGCTTGAGCCTCTTTCTGGGGGACACAGGGAAGGATAAACTGACAGTCTTTGCCCCAGGGAAATCACAAAGGGCCCCAACTGTGCTAGGGAGCCTTTTAAGAGAAGCCAAACTATGTATAAATACAGATGTATTTGGGTATTAACAGTCGGGCATGTTAATTGGCAGGAGCCTAATTTTAAATCGTCTGAAGGTTGGGGTCCAGCCTGGGAATCATGGGAGCCTCAGCTCTGACCTGAGAAAAACATGCCCGAATGCCTCAGCCTGGCTTTGCCAGCCCTCCTCTATCCAAGGCTGGTGACTGCCTGGTCTTTTGTCCCCTACTGCTCAGCCACAAGCAGCCAGCTTTTCGGCCCAACCAACCGGCACCTCTTGGCTCCAGGTGCCTTTCTCTGCTGTCCCCTCTGATACTGAGTCCTGTCCAGCTTCCACCCCCACCTTCAGGCAGGACCCTTCCCCTCTGACCCCTGTCACTCTTCACTGGCACAGCAGACACACTCCCGACAGACTGTGTGACAGTATTAAACTTCTGAGACATTTGCGCCGTCTTTTCTTTGAAGACAAGAATGGGGCTCGGCATCCCCTTGATAACTCGCAAAATTCAGTGTCTGTGGACACAACAGTAGTTCCTGCTGACATCACAGGGTTCTGTGATCTCCATCTCCTGCGGGTCCACCCTGGGCTCCTTGTGGGCTTCCTGTGTTGCGTGGCTGTCAGCACCACCAGGGAACCTTCTGTCGTCTGAAATCACTCACTAAATGAAGTGAGAATGAAGGAAGGGCTGGAGGAAGAGAGGGAGGGAGAGAGGAATGAGTTAGGACAAAGCAGCGCTCAGCACATAGTAGTTCTGCAAAATATTTGTTGACTGAATGCCCGGTGCTTCTCTCCACTACAGGACCTTCAGGGACAGGGGACAGGGGAAGGGCTGACCCTCCCTTTGGGCGGCGATCCCAGAGACAGACGCTCACCCTCTTGACTTGTATCATAAGAGAACATAGATGTGTAGTAACAGAACACGAAGGCAGATTTGCTCAAGTACCTAAAGTTCCCTCCGGCCCCGCAAGGGGCACAACTAGTAAAATAAACAGCAGCTCCTGGAAAGTGAGGCAAGGAGCCTAAGGGACGTTCGTCATGCTTCATGGACAGATGACCCCGATGGTCAGGGGACAGCCAAAGTGAGTGTCTCGGAGCGGAGGCTGGACGCTGCACTGGTGGCACTGAGCCCCACGCAGCACAGGAAATGCCACGGGGGCCCCGCGTGGGCCCTGCAGACTTGAGAGGCAGCCTTCCGTGTTCCCGCATAGCTCGGTTTCTGGAAATAGTTCAGTGTGGCCAGTAGGGTCTGGGGGTGGGGGTGGGGAGAAGAGGTTGGAGGGGGCCCTGGGGTGGGAGAGGTGGCCTCATTCCAGCCTCACCTGCAGCCTCTGGTCCTCTCCCTCTGGAAAGCCACACCTTGGGCTCGGGGTCCTTTCAGACCTGCTGGGAATGGGTGAGCCGGACCCACTGCGAGGGGCAGGAAGTCAGCAGAGGGAAAGGCTGGTGGGATTCGCTGTTCCGTGCAGCACACGCCCAGAGAGCCAAGGGCAGTGCGAGATGAGGAGCGAGCTCCTCTCGGGGCTTCATGGGGGTCCTCCAGTGGGGGAGCTCATGGTCGGCTTGGGGGAGCAGGGGTAGAGGAGTGGCACCGCAAGCTGCTCTGTGGGTCTGCCTGGCACCCTGGGCTTGCCCACCTTGGGCATCAAGGCACAATGGCCTGTGGCTGGTTCCTGGCTTGCCGCCTTCACTTACTTGCTTCTAATGCGATGTGGGGGTGGGGTGGGTATCTACCTCTCTCTTTCCTCACGGGGTGCGGTGAAGCCTCATGGATTAACTGAAAAAGCTGAAGTTCCTGTGACCCCCGCTTGCTCCGGGAGGTCTGGAAACAGCCCCTGCCGCGGGTGTAGTGTCACAGCCGCCAGGGGGCGCATCAAGGCCATGCCTGGAAATGGAACCTAAAGGAACAACAGCCCCTTGCTGCCTTCTGAAGCCCGGGCTGCCACGGCTGGTATGAATGACAGGCGCGGTATTTGGTACCTGACGGGGTGCTTTCGGATATGCTATCTCGTTTAATAATCCCCAAGAGGCCTGTGTGTGTGTGTGTGTGTGTGTGTGGCCTGAGCCTTTGGCCTTCCAGCCACCTCGGAAGGAAGTTGTTTATTAAATCCTGCAGGGGGCGCCCGGGGGGCGCAGTCGGTTAAGTGTCCGATTCTTGGGTTTCAGCTCAGGTCATGATCTTACCATTCGTGGGTTCGAGTCCTGCATTGGGCTCTGCACTGACAGTGCGGAGCCTGCTTGGGATTCTCTCTCTCTCTCTCTCTCTCTCTCTCTCCCCCCCCTCCGTCTCTCTCCCTGCCCCTTCCTCTCTCATGCTGTCTTTATCTCCCTCAAAATAAATACATAAACTTAAAAAAATAAAAAGTAAAATAAAATAAACCCTGCGTGTTTTCAGCAGGGGAGAGGCTGCCTTCCGCCTGGCTGAATGTGTCTACCTGGGAAAAGGATGGAGAGGGAGGGAAAGAGCCGGGCGGGTGTTGGGGCTGGTGCTTTCTTGGGGGAAGCCAGGAGGGTGAGACTGAAGGACAATGGGTGACTCCCCTCCTCCAGGCCCCCCTCCCCAGTTGGAGAGAACCTCAGGGCCCCTGAGTCAGAAACCCAAAGCGTGACTGGTCGGGCTGGAATGGGGTTTCTCAAACTGGGCACTCCTGACCTTCGGGGCTGGGGCACTCTCTGCTGGGGTGGAGCCGCTGGCTGTTGCAGGATGCTTAGCCGTCCCCACCCCTACCCACCTGATGCAGGTCTGGTGTGGGGGAGGGCGGGGTGAGAGAAAAGGCGCCATCCCCCAACTCCACCTTCAGGGACAGGTAAGACGGCAAACGGCCACCTGCCCAGAGAGTTCATTGATGGAGTAAATGGATTCCAGCCATTTTTAGAGAGGCCACTGGCAGCCAGGCACTGTGATGGGTGCTTTCTCTGTCACAGCAACATCATTCAGGACAAGTCTGTGTCACTCCAGCTTTGTGCCAGAGCCCCCACCCTGCACAGGGGTCTCAACACAGAAACCAGATCCTTTCGATCTCTGTTCCCATCTCAGGGAACTCCCAGACTAGCAGGGAAGGCAGTGATGTGTCAGGGCTGTGTGTCCAGTAGTGTTTCTCCATGTGGGACTGGGGAGGGGGGGATGGGGGACTAACCCAGGCTGGGGCTAGGGCGGGCCCAGGGAAATCCTCCAGGAGGAAGTAACCATGACACCGATTCATAAGAGAGAAAACCCACCCAGCACCCTCGGAACAGCCTGCCATGATGTGCAAACCCTCAAGGCAAATGCATTCCAGGGGGGCTGGAAGGAGGAAGCAGTCCAACCGGGTGGCATCAATCCAAGAGGTCTTCCTGGAGGAGGCACCCGTGACATAAGATGGGAAGAAAACTGTTTCTGGAGACTGACAGTCTCAAGTTCAGACCCCGTGTCTGGCTGGGAGACGTTGAGCCTCAGTGGCATCTCTGAGCCCGTCTCTATCACAGAGGGACATTATTTGCTCCTGCCAAGGCTTCTGGGCCACTGTGCCAATTGTGCGGAGCCTGCACAACCGTCCTTGGCTGCCTGCTTATGAGAAACCAGAAGATATGACGACCAAGGAGCGGAAAGTGCTTAGCCCAGCAGCTGGCTCTGTAACTGTTAACTGAATGTGAGTCCAGGGCAGGAATTAGGGGTGGATTTGCAGAGCCACGGCCTGGAGGAGAGCTGGCCAGCCTCAGTGGTGGGGTCCTCCCTCCCCAGCGCTGGGCGAGGCAGGTAGAGGGCACCTGCCTGGGCTTCTCCGGCGGGGGCACCAACTGATGACACCTCCTCACAGCCCCTGCCTCCCTCCACTGGCTCCTCTCAGTCCGTGAACTGCTTCCAGTGTCCAATCTGCTACCGTAAAAAGGATGGATTAGACGCCGTCTACCAGTGAGGAAAATAATATCTGGAGAAAGGGAATCTATCTAGAGTGTAAAGGACAAGTACCCCTCCTATATATCAACGTGTGCTGGGGTGAGGGGACGTTGGAGTGAGAAAGAGGAAGGGCACAGTCCCTTCAAAGTAAGGGACAGGGGCCAGCCTATCGGCTTGTATATATCTTGCATTATGCAGCGGGAGAGAGAAAATCAATAGAGCTGTCAGCAGTTCAGTGCGTTCACACTGCAGACGTCCCCATCTCAGGATGCTCCAGACGGATGCTCCAAATTAAAAACCAGGGGAGGGGGAGAGGGGGCTGAAGGGATGGGAGATAAACACCCTGGCCGGCCAGAGCGAAGGAAAGGATGCGGCTGAGGATCTGGGAAAATGAAAGTCCATAAATCCCGAGGCCCAGGGAGCACGTTGGGTGAGAGTGACAGAAGACCCTTCCCTCGGCAGTGATGTCCTGGGTCTGGGGTCCCCTCTGCCAGGAGGGAGCCCAGACCTCTTGTATTAGCGGTGTTAATGGA
>NW_027527428.1:1660397-1666792 GCF_008692635.1 Crocuta crocuta | reverse complement strand
CTTGCCTCCTGGGCTCCCCGCCCCCCGCCTGTGCCCACCTCCCCACTCTGTCCTTGCTTCAGCCCCTCCTTCCAGCCCTTGGATGGCAAGCCAGAGGGGGAGCCTGAGGATGTCCCCACGTCCTTCTCGGAGCTGGCCAGCTGCTGTGGAGGCTTCTGGAAGGCCATGGGCTAGTGGGAGAAGCGTCCCCCGCCCTTGCCTGTCCCCACCCATGCACCCCGCGTGCTCCCCCAGGACCCACCTGCCCAGGGAGGGCTGACAGAAAAGAAGCCAGAGCCAGAGCCCAAGGAGGGGGGGGGATGGTGCTTGCTCGGGGGGAGAGTCACCTCCCACCACCGCTGTCCCCCCCCCAACCTTGCGCCTCACCCTCGAATCCATCCACCTTGCATGNGCTTCAGCCACCGCCACCTCCACCTCGCAGGGAAGCTGGAGAAGGGATCTTTCGTCCCTCCCTGCCCCTCCTTCCCTCCCTGTCTCCGGTCTCCACCAGGGCATCCCAACAGGTGGTCTCCCTTGGGGGCACAGAGCAGCGTGGAGGTGTCGACTCTGAGACAGTGGAAGATACCCTGTGTACTCCTCCTTCCCACAGAGGATCACCCCCCCCTGGGGTGGCCTTATGACCTCATGGGGCTTTGTCACCCTCTGTCTCTTTTGGGGCCCCAAGGTAGAGGCCCCCCAGGACTCAGATGGCTCTTTTCTATCCCATTCATCATCCAAACAGCCCCTACATTCCCTGATCCCCCAAACCCAGGCCAGGTCACCAGGTTAATGTGCCTGTCGGCTGGCACTGGCGCGGACACGCTCTGGCTCTGGCTGGCGCGCCTCCTGCGAGCACGTGAGCCCGCCCGCCCGCATCCTGCGCAGGTGAGGCAGCGTGCACACACAGCCGTGCAGCCCCCCGCGCTCCCAGAGAGGCAGGCCCGAAGCTTCGTGGTGTTACATCACCCAGGACAAGTCCTACCAATTAAACTGGTGGCCGCGTTTCCAAAAGCAATTACCGGAGCGCTGCGATGCCTCCCAAGATTACAGAGAGAGCTCAAGGCTGCAGCGCGGCTGGTGGCGCGGCTCCAGGGGTCCGCGGGCTGCCCGTGTCTGAGGCACCACGTGCATGAGGGCCTGCACCTGCCTTGGGGCACCTGAGCTCTTAGAGGGCATGAGAGTCCCCCAGGGGAAGCTCATGGGGGAGGGGGACACCAGAGTTGCAGCCGTGGAGGCCATGGAGTGGCCTGCAGTTGGGGAGGGAATTGCATCACTGTTCTCACGTCCTTCCTGGACCCTTCACTGCCGTGTGAGAGCAGGAAAAACCAATCTGTGCAAACCCAGACTCGATCCCAAGGGTTCAGGGAAGTGGCACGTGTGTGAGCTGGCAGGAGACCCCATGGTGAGAAATCTTTGCCCCTGTCACCCCACCCCAGAGGCTCCCTGCATCCGCCACTTCCTGTGGCCCGAATTGCAGCATCTTTGGAGGAGGAAGGATGAGGCAGAAGGGGCCCCGACCAGCCTCCTACCTGGTTGAAACTCTGGGAAGGGGGCTCTCCAGGGGACATGGCTGTTCCTCACAGTCCACACCTCCTGCGATGGCTGCTTCCTCCCTTCTCCCCCCATCCCCACCCCTCAACATGGCTGTTCCTTCCTTCTGTCATCCCTCTCCTTAGTCATGGCCTCTGGAAAGAGGCAGCCTCAGGGGCTGAGGGATGGGAGGCAACAGAAGTTGGGGTGGAGGTGGAGGGCAGGCTGGAGGCTGGCTGGTCATGCCCCGGCTCCCGGCCACTTCTTTCCTACCTTCCTGTTCAGAATTTCCCTCTCGGCCCCTGCCCGACAGGCCGATCTCCTGTTAATGAAGCAAGGCAGGTGCAGTTGGCTTGTTCATCACAGCGGCTGAAGTCTTCAGCCCAGACCTCCAAGGAAAAGGTCAGAGTGGTCACAGTCCGTGGTCAACGTGGCCCAATCCTTGGACTGAACCTTCTAACAGCAGGGCCCTGGGTGGGATTGGAAGAGCCCTAGTGTATGTATGGTTGACTGGAGTCACATCAGACCTGGAGAGGAAGCCTGGTGGGAGACCCATGAGGAACCCTCACTGTGGCTTTGACTGACCAGGTGACAAATGCCACCTCTGTGTTGACTGCCTACTATGTGTCAGGGGCCGTACCAGCTGGTCCATGAATATCATCTCCTGGAATCCTTATGACAATGCTCAGTGAGGCAAGATTCCAACCCGATTTTATGATGAAGCACAGAGAGGTCAAGCTACGCGCCCAAGGTCACATAGCTGGTAATTAGAGGGCCAAAGGATGCCTCATTACTTGGGCATGGAATGTTCTCTCATTGAAAGCCTTTTGCCTCCCTGTCCCGGGACCACCTGGGTTACAGGTGGCTGAAAACTGTGAGACAATTCATTTAATCAGCAAATATTTACTGAGTACCTCGTCTGTGCTGGGACTGGGAGACTAGAATGCACAGACATGCTTTTTGTCCTCATGGTGCTAGCTCCCCAGCCTGGAAGATGGCCTCTCTGCCCTTTGCCCTTCTCAGAGCCGGCCCTACAGCCTCTGCTGAGGAGGTGGGCGTGGCTGTGCCCTGCCCCCCCTGACCTGTGTAACTGCGCCCATGGCCTCAGGGGATTGTACTAAACCGGGACAATCCTGGCTTTGGAACCAGAACCTATAGACTCTAGTCGGAGATGGATTGATCTGGAATCTCATGCAAATGAATCTGCAAAATGGCACTTCTTTGTGGGGAAACCATGTGGGTACGTGTGAGCAGAAGTCAGAGGCGGGATAGGTACTGAGGAAGAGAGGCTGTTGGACAGCTTCCTAGTGCAGCAGAACTTTCTGCCTGGGGTGCTGTGAGGTCCCCTCCCCACAATTCTACCTTTTTGCACCACTGATTTGAATTGGTTTCCAGTTTTGGAAACTGAATGGTCCTTAAAAAAATTTTTTTAATGTTCATTTTTGAGAGAGAGACAGAGATTGAGTGGGGGAGAGAGACAGAGAACAAGCAGCGGGGGCGGGGGTGGGTAGAGGGAGACATAGAATCCAAAGCAGGCTCCAGGCTCTGAGCTGTCAGCACAGAGCCTGACTTGGGGCTCGAAATCATGAACTACAAGATCGTGACCTGAGCTGAAGCTGGCTGTGTAACTGACAGAACCATCCCGGAGCCCCAGAAACCAAATGATCCTTAAGGTAGAAGTCCCGGTTGGGGCATGTGATGCCTGTACTGCAGGGACAGAGAAGAGGGGACTGGCCTCCTTCCTGGGGGCCTCAGCAGGCAGAGGAGAGAGGCAGGAAGCTTTCCGGGGAGCAGGAAGAGACCCCAGCAGAGGGAACAGGGCAGACAAAGATGGGGAGAGACGCAAGACATGCTTAGCGACCACAGGGGTGTGTGGCAAATGTTTAAAAGCTGGCTTTCTAACAACGACAACAAAATCGTTAATTTGTAGCATTTGCCGATTCCTGTGGTATAAATCCTCCCGCCACGGCCGATTTCAAACTATCTGTGTGATGTCAACTTTTGACTATGCAGCAAGCAGCTTTCACGAGCCGGTGCAAGCTACTTCCAGCAGGGCACATGTCAGGTCCTGTGCCATTGCCTAAATGCAGGGAGCACGTGGGGGGACAGGAGAGGTGAAGGGAGACGCAGTTGGGAAGGGTTTTGAATGCCACATTTGGGAGTTTGAGCTTCTGTAGGGAGTGGCAGAGCCCAGCCCTGATAGGGTGACTTCATGTGTGTGTGAATCAGCAGCTATCTGCTGTTTGTTGTCCCCTGGCCTGGCCTCTCTGGTCCCCTGAACAACCCCAGGGGGTCTGAGCCTGGTCTGAGCCCTGGAAAGGGGTGCACAGAATGTGAGGTGCATTATTTTCTAATAAAGAGGAACTCTTCTAACTCACCCCCAGCCAGCCGCACCTTGGGGCCATCCCTCATCTTAATAAGCCCATCCAAATCTCGTTTGCTAATGAGCAATTTAATGGTCACAGACTGACAGGCGAGACAGAGAGGAGAGACGGGAAGGTCATTACGAAAATGAGCGTGTAGAGCTAAGTGCCACCCCACTGCCTTCCCACCTGCCCACCCAGGGTGCAAGGGGAGAGGTGGGACTGACTTGACCTCACCTGCAAACGGGCTCCTGGCTGGGCCTGTGGTCAGCACCTCGGGCAGGGGACACAGCTTCGTTCTATTCTACGACCCTCTGGACTGTCTTTTTGCTTCCCTGTTCCAAGACTCAGATGGGAGGTCCCCTCCCTGTGGAAACTTTCCATGCAGTCCCGCACGGCTTAGGGCCCATGGTGTCCGCATGGCAACCTTTGCACCTTCTCACAGCACCTACGTCAAGATGCTAAAAGGCGACATTGTCTTGGTTGTTTTCCCCCCCGCTGGTTTGTAAGCAACTGGAATACAGGGTGTGTCTTATCCTCTCCATATCCTGAATACTGACCACATGCCCGGCACCGTGCAAGCCGTGGAGAGGATCTATTTGAGAAATGAATGAATGGATGGAGCAGTGAATAAAGGAGTAGATGGAGGAGCCAGGGAAAGAATGCATGAATACTGTTTGATGAATTGATCAATGGATATAGAATTGTGGCCGGGCTACTGAAAGGGTGGGTAGGGATTTGGATGCAAGAGAAATATCCCATTCCTTAAGTTGCATACACGAGACAGATAGAGAAATTAGAAGAGAGATTTCCAGAAATCCCTGCACCCACTCCCTTCTTCTTCCATCACATAGGCCTATCCAGAATAAAAACTACACATTCCATCATTCTTTGTAGGTATCTGTGACCATGTGACTACCTTGTAGCCAATGGGGTACATGGAGAAGTGATGTGAAGGGAGGAGGCACGCCCTTTTCCTGCCCCTCTCCTTCTGTTCCTCCTTCCTGTTGGTTGAACGATGGGGGTGATGGCTGGAGCTGGAGCAGCCTTCTTAGACTTGGAAGCGAGTCAGCTTGGAGCAACATGTCAGAAGAAGGGTGAGTCTTTTGAGGACTGTGCAGAGCCGAGCTTCTAGACCAGCCCTGGGCTGCTAACATCCAGACGGCAATGGGCAAGAGAAATTAACTTCCAACTCTTTCCTGTTATTTTAGGTTTTAATGATTGGCTGAATCTAATCCTAAGTAACATATGCTTAGGCACGGAGGCACGTGAGGAACAGAATGGTGTGGCGATTGTTAGCATGGTGACCGGGCTCCCGAATCCTGGGCCCCTCTTCTCCTCCAGCCTGGAGGACCTGGTTGAATCAGGACCCTGTGCTCAGCATCCTGGGAAGAAGGAAGGTAGCTGTCCAAGGTTACTGGGTCAAGGTAGCCAGGAATCCTTGCCACGGCTTGGGACATGGAGAAGACCAGAGACCAGTGAGTGCGACTCTGGTCTGGAGCCAAGAGCTTGGGACAGGGAGTCAGATTGTGTCAGATTGCTGATTGTCTTCTCTACTTCCTCTCCCATATGGGAAGGCTCTCGGTCAGTCTTAGCTGGCAGCTGGGTTGTTTGTGGGCAGCCCCTCAGGCTGAGACTGGGTGGGGGGTGGCTTGTAGATGTGAGGCTGGCTCAGGACGGGACACGGTCCCATGGCCTGGTTCTGGGAATTGTCTCATGGCTCTGATGGGGGGCGTGGAAGGCAGAATTCTAAAGTGACTCCATTGACCGCCACCATCATATAATCCTCTTCCCTAGACTGTGGCTGGGACCTAGAGCTTGCTTCTAACCCACAGAATATGGCAAAGGTGAAGCTATTTTGCAGATGTAATTAAGGTCTCTAAACAGCTAACTTTAAGTTTATTAAAATGGAGATTGTCCTGGGTGGGCCTGACCTAATCAGAGGTGCTCCTTAAGAGCAGACTGAAAATCAGAGGATTTCTTTCCTGCTGGTTTTGAGGAAGAAGCTGCCAGGCTTCTACAGCTGTATGGAAATGAATTGTGCCAAGAACTATGTGTTCTGAAAGAGGACTCAGCCTCAGGGGAGATCCCAGTCCTAGCCAACATGAGTACAGCCTGGTGAGATCCCGAGCTAAACCACAATCAGACCCTTGACCCACGGAGACTGTGAGATAATGCATGTGTGTTGTTCTAATCTACTAAGTTTGTGGTAAGTTTGTAAAACAGTCGTAAAAAAATTCGTAGAGGGTCAGATACGCCTGAATGGACCCTGCTTTGCTTCGGCTCCATGGCCCACCCCTCTCTCTCAAGCTGGGAGAAGAGGCCAGAATCACTGCTGGTGGGGACGTGACAATGAGAAAGAAAATTAAAATCCAAGAAGGAGCGATTCACAAACCGTAATCTCGGTGAACAGTGGCACTTAGATTTCCCGTTATTGATCTCCTCCGCGGATATTCTCCAATCTCGTAATTACAGAAGGACTTTTTCAATTTGGGCTGAATCGCCTCCCCTCCCCCCCCCACC
>NW_027527428.1:1659456-1660088 GCF_008692635.1 Crocuta crocuta | reverse complement strand
GCACCGTGCAGCACTGGTAGATTGTATGCACAGTAGATTGTATGTGGAGTCTAAATAAACGGTGCTAATCATGGTAATTGAAATCCGATCCCAGCAGCAGGAAGGGCTTCTCGCAGTGGCCGGCTGCGTCTTATCTCCCTGGAGCAGGAAGAAAATTCTGCCTTTGGTTTGCTGCCAGCTCTGGGACATTTGCTTCCAGGGCTGACCCCCTGCAAATTCCCGGGTGCCCCGTGGTTGCTGGGAGATGCAGACCAGTTCTGGGACCCCCTGAGCTGAGCTAAGCTGGTTTATCTCTCTGCATCCATCCATCCAGGCACAAACCTCCTGAGAGCTCACACTAGGTCCCTTATTTCCAGCCCTTGCTGGTCACTGGATAGTTCTCCTGTCCTCACCCACGCATTCTCAACGAGGAGTGGCTGGCTGTGTCCCCTTCCTCCAGGAGCATTGGGCAAGGACTGCAGACATTTCTGGGCATCCCAACTGGGGAGGGGGGTTTCTACTTGCGTGTAGTGGATAGAACCAGGGATGGTGCTAAACAGCACCCAGGGCTCGGGACAGCTCCCGTCACAAAGAGTGATCCGGCTCAAACTGTCAGTAAGTCGGCTCAAACTGTCAGTAAGTCGGATGGGGCG
>NW_027527428.1:1602184-1658148 GCF_008692635.1 Crocuta crocuta | reverse complement strand
GGGGGGGGGGGGGAGGGGGTGGGGAGGCTGAGGAACCTGAAGTCCTTTTTGAACTCATCTCTTTTTGTAGAACTGAAAGGAGATCACTAACCGGAGGTGAGAGAATTGGAGCCAACAGGAGTGGACGATCACACACACACCCTTTTCTCAAGACTTGGTTCATTACCTCCTCTGGAATCTTCTCCGTGCCATCGGCTGTGTGCTGTGTCCCTCCAGAGTATATATATATGTGTATGGTTTCCATACCCTTCATCATCCCCTACAAAATCTAATAGTTCAGGAAATACTAATGCATGATGACAAAGGTCCAGACAATGGTTACGTTTGGAGAAGGTAGTGACGGGAAAGGTCCAGGAGGGGCTTCTGGACTCCTGCGGGTTCATAGAGCTGTTTCCTTGGTGAAAACAGGGCATGCCCTGCACTTAGGATCTATGAGTCTTATGTGTGTATTTTATAATTCAATAAAAAGAATAGAAGAATCTGGTTTCTGTTCAGTCTGGCCCACCCTGCTCTTGATTTTAACCTTGTCCAGGGAGAGACTGTGTCTTACTAATCTCTCTGTCTTCTGTATCTTTCATCTGGAATCTTTAATTCCTCTGAGACAGCTCTTTCCTTTGTAAGGGGGTGATAATTATGATGTTTGCTGCGTAGGGTTTTGAAATATTTTTTTCTTTTAATTTTTAATGTTTATTTTTGAGAGAGAGAGAGAGAGAGCATGAGTTGGGGAGAAGAGAGAGAGATGCAGAATCTGAAGCAGGCTCCAGGCTCTGAGCTGTCAGCACAGCCTAACGCGGGACTCGAACTTATAAACCACGAGATCATGACCTGAGCCGAAGTCGGCGCTTAACTGATTGAGCCATCCAAATGCCCATAAAATATTTTTTCATATTAAATGAAATAATGCCTATAAAGTGTTTACTTAGCACTGTGCCTGGCACATAACCTGTGTTACTATTAGCTACTTAGTTAAGGTTTGTTGAATGACTGAATAATCTAACAGGAAGCATTCACACAGCTAAGCGCACCTGACCCTGGCTGCCCCTGTAAGGCCACAAGTCTAAACGTCTAAACCAAACTGACTCCATGACAGGCTTTAAGTTTCCCCTCTGAACTAGAAGGCCTGAGTTTCAGCTTTCCCGAAACTATCAGGCAGTTACACATTACCCAAGGCAGGAGAAACCACCCTTGCAACACCCAATCAGGAAAGGCCAGCGACCACCCTCCACATTACTAAGGGAGAGGCCTGGAGATAGAAACTATAGATAGGACCCTGTTACCTAATGTTAAAGTTAACCTGTTAGTCGCCGAACAAGACCCTAGGCTCGCTCTGTGATTGGTTGAATTTAAAGGTACTCTAAATGTTGTAATCGGATCCCGCCAAAAGTAACGAATACTCTAGACAATGTGTATGGTCAAACCCGCTGTCAATGATGTTGAATTATTATGATTGGATCACTGTTCCCATGTCACAACTTCTGTAACTCCCTCGTCTCAAACCCCATAAAAACCCTACTCTGCCCTTGTTCGAGGCTCTCCGCACGGACCCATATGCTGGTGAAGTCTGTGAGCCCGAGCTTAAGCCCGTAATAAAGCCCTTTGCCTTTGCATGCGTGACTCGGTCTCCCTGGTGGTCTCTGGTCGGTGAGGATACTGCGATCTGGGTATAACACCCCAAGCTCTCCCAGGCCATTGTCTTCCTCACTTGGTCCCTGTGTGGTCTGACTGGGTCTCCCTCCACTTCCTCAGAGAGGAGCCCTCGGCCCCCGGCTTGTTGATTTGGTCTGTCTGTCCAGAGCCCCTCCCTACCTGCCAGCTAAGAGCGTGTTAAGGAGAGCTTGTCCCATGGAAGTAATTACCGCCACAGGCACTGGGGAGACATTTACCGCTCACTAAAAAATATTTTTCCCTAGCAAGCCCATTAAACCCGGCATTTAACCAGGAACCACAAATCTCAGCCCCAGGGAGACCCTGCCACTCTGTAACCTGGGAACACAGGGAGCCCCTGGTTTTACGGTTTTTTGCTTCTCGTTGATCTTTTCTCCAGTTTTCAGCAGGAAAAGGTGACTCCTGGGCTGACTCACTGACCCCTAAGAATCATTGGCTTCCAGGACATCTAACTGGCTGCTGCAGGGGCCTCTGGGTTTCTTTCCTTCGTGCACACGACTGGCACTCGGGGTGCTCACTAGCTTGGGTGCGGCCGTACAAAGATGGAAAACTCAGTCCTGACAGATGCTGAAGCACGCCATCCCCTCATGTCCCCCATCGGAAGGGAGGGGCCACAGGGGGTCCCCTCTTCTCTTCAACTGGGCTCTCCATGACTCGGAAGACCTGGCCGTGACTGCTGGGACCCTGGCTCAACAACCAAGCCAAAAGCAACTGTGTAGATGAGACCCAAGGAGGGTCTCTGCCCAGGAGGTAGGGCTTGGTGACACTGCTCTGGAGAAGGGACAGAGTCTGCACTTAGAGACAGTGGTGGAGGCAGCAAGGGTTTGGAGGAGGAAGACCAGACCAAGGGCCTGTAGAGGAGCAGCTGGACCCACGTGAGGGGACCCATTGCTTTAGGCTTCTTCAGCGCCCGCCATTTTCTCGTCTCTTCCCTTCCCCACGTCCTTCCCAAAGATCCTCAATGTGGCTGAGGATGGGTTCCTTGGTGGGCTGACCACACACCCTTATTCGCCCGGGACAGTTCTGTTTGACGCCTAGTGTTCTGTCTTAATAACTGGCGGCTCTTCCTTCCACTCTAAAAAATGTCCTGAGGGCGTCTGGGTGGCCCACCTGGTTAAGCATCCAACTCTTGATTTTGGCTCAGGTCATGATCTCATGGTTCATGGGTTTAAGCCCCACATCGAGCTCTGAGATGACATCATGGAGTCTGTTTGGGATTCTCCCTCTCTCCCTCTATCTCTCTGCTCCACCCCCACCCCAAATAAATAAATAAATAAAATATTCTGGCTTAGACCTTAAGTTACATGAGGAGGGGCCCACGAAGACACCTGGGGACCGCATGACATGAGACAAGGCTGCAGAAGCCACGAGGGAGGGTGTGGGCTGTGGGCTGTGCAGGTCCCAGAGCTGCTCTTTACCTGTCCTCCACCAAGTAAGTGCAGAAATCAGGGAGCAGCATTTAGAAACTTCCATAGCAATTGACAAGGTAGTTTTATGTCTGTGGATCTAATAGTAACAAAAACTGGGTTTCTTTTTGTGAGGTACTTAAATGTCATTTTGCTAATGATTCATGTTTCTATTATTTGTACAGAGTAGAAATGGCACGGCCACTTTGGAAAACGATTTGGCGGTTCCTAAAAAAGTGAAATATATGACCTCTTTGTATAAAGCTCCCATATGATCCAGCAGTGATACACACACACACACACACACACACACACACACACACACGGGAACAGAAAATATGCATTGGTACATGAGTGTTCATTGCAGCATTATCCACAAGAGCCAAAAACGGGAAGCAACCTAAATGTCCATCAGCTGAGGAACAGATATACAAAATGTGGTCTGTTCATACCACGGAATATTCTCCAGCCATACAAAGGAGAAACACTGATAGTGGCTGTAACACGGATGAAGCTTGAAGGTATTGTGCTCTGTGAAAGAAGTCAGACCCAAAAAGTGTATGATTCCAGTTTGGTAAAAAGTCCAGAATCGACAAATGNGGGGGGGTGACTGCTAATGAGTGTGGGGTTTCTTTCGGGGTGATGAAAACATTCTGGAATTAGGTGGTGGTGCTGCACTACCCTTGTGAAGATACTAAAAACCACTGAGACGCACACCTTGAAAGAGCAAACTTCGTGGTGAATTACAGCTTAAAGTATTTTGTTTTAAAGCACCGATTCACACCTGGTTGGTGACTGATAAACTTCCTTCGCTGCCCGTCACTGAGAGGCACTGAGCTAGTTCACATTCAGATGAGGAAACTGAGTTCCAGCCCAGCGGAGGAGAGGCCCTGATTCACTGCAGTGGGAGTAATGGCGGGGGCCCAGGTCCCCGACTTCCGGCGGTGAGCCCAGCATTGGGGTCATCAGCTGATCAGTGTCTGCTCTGCTCCGACATGGGCGGGTCTGGGTATCATCAGCTCCTGAGCAATGGGTACGAGGGTGTCCTCGCAACTCTGGAAGCCTGTCCTTTACACCTGCCCTCAATCTGAACAAGGCTTTTTAAGAAAAGTTTTTTTTTTTTTTCCCCTGGGGAGGGTGGGAGTAGACTGGCTTTCCTGGCCTTGTCTCTCCTGCCTCTTCTGCTGGGAGTGCACGAGAAGGTGTGGGCAGCGCCCACTCTCAGGGCTGCCTGCCCGCTCAGCACCTGGTCTGCTGGTCCCTGAGCAGAACGGAAGCAGTCTGGAGCCAGGGTGAATAATGACGGCAGTAACTGATGGCTGCTGGACTTACAGGGACCCACTCCAGGCCGTCTTAACTACCCCCGGCCTCTGGCTGGGTGCTACTGTCCCTAGGGTACTGATGAGGAAACCCCGTCTTTGAGGGAAGCTAAGCGGCCCATGCGACATTGTGGCAGACCCTTGGATGCAGGGCTGCTCGCCACATATCTGCACATTGTGCCCTCTCCTGTGCCCGCACGCAGGGTGGACAGCTGGCGACCTATGGAGGGGAGCAACTTTGCAGAAGGGATCAGGCAGGAAGAGCCCCCTGAATATGTGTGGTGGGGTTCCCATGCCTGTGGAGGGTCACCCACATTTTACCTGCCACAGCCGCACCTGGGCTGATCTATGGGAGCCAAGCTGCCACTGGTGCCGAACAAGCCCAGGACCCAACTGGGAGGGAGGCAGGGGGTGGACCAGATGACACTTACGGTTCCTCCAGACTCATGAGTCTGTGTGTGGCTGGCACAGAGGAAGTTCTGGGGGCATCTGTGGCTTCTAGGCGCTCTCTCCTAACCTCCGTGCTTGGGATGTGGCTGTTATGCCCGAATCGCGAGTCCCCAGAGACCTCCAAGGAGCCGGCACCGATGCAAGTACATAAGGGTCTTTTATTACAAGCTCGAGCAAGGGCTCACCCATTAACTGGCGCAGCGGCAGCAAAGTGAAGCCCTGAACAATAGCGAGCAGGGTTTTTATGGGGTAAGGGACTGGGGCGTTACAGTGCATACCTTGTACGTATAGCATCATCACATAAGCACCAATCATAATTGTACAGTACCATGGTGACAGTTTTGACCATTCAGTATCTGAGGTGTCGGTTACTTTTGGCGGGACCCAATCATGACCTTTGAGAATCCTTTGAAAATGACCAATTATGAAGTGAGCTCAAAGGCCCTATGTGGTGTTTAGGCAAGTGTGAGCGATTGGCTAGTTTGTACAAAGTAACTATCTGCAGTTTTCAGCCCTAACTCAGACCCCAGGAATTTTACACATTTTTTTTTTTTTTTTTGATTGGCTAATCCGAGGGTGGATTCAGCTGAAGCTTTTCCTGGAATTGGGGCTACGCAGCCCGAGGTTGCTCTTAATGCAGGACTTCATTTGAGGCTCCTCATGGCTACTGGTCGTGTGCTGGGTGAAGCCAGGAAGGACACAGGAGACCCAGTCCTTCTTGGGTTTCCAGGGAATCATGGGGACCTGTTGGAATACTACGTAAAAGTATTCCAAACAAGAGCAAGCTGAGGTCTCTGGGGACATGAGGAGCTGTCACACCAGGGAAGCTTCTGGAAGAGAGCTTGGGGGCAGGGTCTGGAAGAGAAGGGAAGGAANTTTCAATTAGTTATAATTTACAGAGCGATTACATTTAATTTCTCTTTTATTGTATTTTAATGGCTTCAAATTTCTTGTTGATGAGATTCAGCCCCATGCTTGGAAGGCATGGCCGGAGGGTGGGGAGGGGGCTTGAGTCTTAAGGGGTCAGGTGGGCTAGCGATGGCTCTGAGGCGCCTTGCTGTCTTAGGTCTCCCCGCTATAGTCTCATATCAGACTTCACAGTCCTGTGGTTGGGGGGGAGGGCGGGAGGGGGCTTGGGGCCTCTGCCCTGGGGGCATTTGTTGAAATTATCCCCCTAATGGATCAGGAGTATTTGCATCTTCCTAAGCAAGGATCTGGGGGAATGAGGCGGTGGCGAGGGGAGGGGCCGGGTGAGGAACCAGCACTTGAACCCCTCGCTGGGCTGTGGGGGAATCAATGAGCTGTGCCCCTTCTCCAGGAGGCTTGAACCAGAGGCCACCTGCAGAGGGGCTCAGCGGCCCAGCCTGAAGCACAGAAAAGAGAAGCTGGCAGAACACGTCTGTATTCCTTGGTGCCTAGCTCCACCCTGGTGCTTAATAACTCTCAGATCCACCGAATCTGTTTTCTGGCCCCAAGCTCCTGAGCAATTCCAGAAGAGAACTCCACAAAAGCAGTTCTTCTTGAAGCTCCTTGTTATTAGGAAGCAGCTCCTGGCAGCCCCTCCCTGGAGGGCTGATGACTGGAGGGGGTGGCGATGGGCAGCTTGGCCATGGAGGAAGGACCCACGGATGTGCTTTCCTGACACTGTGGCCTCTCAGGTCTTGCTTTGTGCCTGAGGGACTGACCCTGCGCTGGGCCCCCACCCTGCTTTGTCATTGCTGGGCTTGGCGTGTGGTGATGGGGAGGGGGCTGCTGTTTGCTCGTGGGGCTTGGTACAATTGGAGGTGATCTAGGGGTGCAGGGGCCTTTCTGCCACTTGGTGACAGTATACAATGCCACCGGCTTTGAAGAGGCTTCAAAGTGTTTCCCGGGAAGGGTCCCAAATCTCCTGAGAAGCAGCCTGGCCTCTGGCGCATCTGTGGGCAGGGAGACAGGGCAGAACTATGGGGCTTCCCCCTTCTCAGCGTCCTGGGTGGGAGAGGAGTCGGCGTCTCAGAGCCCTGGGAATGGGGACCAGGCACAGGCCAGAGGTCCTGAACGAGATGGTGGAACAGCCTGGTTGGGAGAAGCTGGCCAGTGGTTCCGAGTTNCAAGCAGCACATGGAGGTTCCAGAAACCTTATCAAGGACAGAAAGATGTTTCAAGGAAGGGAAATTTCAGGCTGGAGAAGAGCAGACCAGAAGGTGACTGACTCCACTCTCCAACTTCCAAACAATTAAATAAACCAGATGGGTGAAGATCCCCTAGCGCTTTTATGGCCTGCTGACCCTGTCATAATTTTAGGCCAGAGAAACGGCAGCTATGCATCCAGCGCCTCACCCACTACCCAGAAGCATTTAGCCGTCTGACAGTTCCAGTGTTCCCAGCAAGGGCTAGAAAATGCTCCAGGTTTTCCTAATTAACCAGATTTTTTAAAAAAGAAACAGATCATTTGTCAGGAGTTCTCTCGATCCAGAAGTACCTTCAACCATCTGAACGTGGGCAGAATGTTTAACCTCCCCGGGTCTCAGTTTACTCATTGTGGTAGTGGGTGGGGGGTGGGGCTACTAAACCAGAAAAGCCTTAGGACCATTCAGTGTCCGCTGCACCGCGCATGCGCGTGCCCAGGGTTCACGGCAGAAGGGGACGCCTGACCCACGCGTGGTCCTGCAACAGAGCCACCGTCAGTGGGCGTGGCTTCAGGACGTGATCTGGGCCACTATTTCCAAGTGGACGTGAGGTTTTAGGGGCGTAGGGGCCAGGGCAGGCCTCCGCAAGACTGGCCGCTGTGACAAGAAGCAATCAAAACCCAGCAGATTCAGGAAAAGCTCTTTATCTCCCAGTGCACCCCCCACCCAACAGCCTAAAAAGAACTTAGACAGAGGACCTGCTCCAGGGACAGAGCTGTCACCATAGATAACTTCACTGGGACATGAACACAGAGGATAGACGGGGAGGGACCCAGCAAGGCCGGTTTGATCAGAGCCTTCTCTGCCCCATTGTTTCTGAGGGGCCCAGCCAACATTTGTGCACCAAACGTTTACTGGCTTTCATCATCCTGGAGCGTGCATTCCTTCCGTTTGAAACCTCAGGCCCCACCCCATCCTCCTTAGTTCAGGGTGACACATGTACCTTCTTGTGCCTGACTGCCTTCGGAATTTCCGTGTCTGTGTGGATTCCCTGCACGTATGCTATTAAATTTGATTTTCTCCTGTTAATCTGTCTCATGTCAACTTGATTCTTAGTCTGGCTAGAAGGACCTTGAAGGCTAGAAGGACAGGCTTGTTCACCGACAGGGGATGCTGTTCGACACACCACACCTTTATGGAATCTGCCTGTCTCTTCTTGGTCACTGCCCCGCCTTCATTTGGGGATCACCTACCCCACTCCCCTATACTGCCCAGGATGCTGGTGGGAGGTCAGTGCTAGCTTCCTTGCCCATCTGCCTGGCCACATGGGCAGAGACGTGTGACCCCTGGGCAATTGAACCTGTCTCCCAGGCCATGGGAATGGCTCCCAGGGCTAGGGATCTGAGCATCACCCTCGACATATTCCTCAGCGTATCTTCAGTGGAGGAAGGAGAGAGAGAGCCCTTCTGGACCCTGAGCTAGGATCCATGCCCGCCCAGAGAGGCCCCGTGGTCATCTCCCTCTACCCTGCTGCATTGCAGGACAAGGCCAGTGACAAGACGAAGCAGAAACTGGAGATGGGGACGTGATGGTTGGGGTTAAGAAAGACAGAGAGAAGAGGGAAAAACTTGAATCCAGCCAGCTCACACCTAGCTCCACTGTTTATTTCCCTACACAGCTATGGGGGCCCCTGACCCCCCTTCTCTGCTCCAGTGAGTTTGAATTGCATTTCTGTCACTTGTCACAGAGCCCCGACTACTGAACAGCATATGAAATAACGAGTAGCCATCAGTGGCAGAGTCAAGGAGGGCTGGGTGAGCAGACTTCAGTGACATTATCAGAAGGGATTTCTGCTATGGGCAGGGGGTTACCCTGGATTCACGGTTTCAATAAGCACTTATTAGGCACCTCCTGTGTGCTAGGTACTGGGGGTGCAGAGATGAAAGACAATGGTGAAGTTGTCTAGCGTTTATGTAAAGTAGGTCAGTTAGAGGATGCGGGGTGGGGGGGAGGCTCAGGTGACTAGCAGGTGGTGGAGTGGGAGTCCTCTGCAGCTCAGGAGGCAGCTAGCTCCCCATGCTGGGCTCCCTAGGCAGGTGCTTGGGAAGCATTTGTTGAATAAATGAGTTTAGATTATTGTGTGGTTCACCTGCTTGCGTTTACCAGTTATTCACACTGTGTGCATCTTCTCCTTCCTTTGCATACTTGCCCTGTAGCGAGCGCATGCGTGTATGCATGCAAACACACACACACACACACACACACACAGAATCAGCTGCCTGGTATGGCCCTGGGCACCTGGGAATGCTGAATAAGCATCTGTGGTCCACATGATGGAGAGGCTGGCAGATGAGTGATTGGCAGAAAGCTGCCTCCATCCATCTTGCTGTCTGTGGCCCTCCCTGAGACAGCAGCAGAGGGTGGGGTCCCCGCATGGCTCCTGGAACCTGGCCTCTACTCAGCTCCTATGATTCACTTTGTGGATTATCCATGACGTGTTCCATCCAAGGTCTCTCTCTCCTTGTCACCCAGGATGCTTCTGGGTCTTCAGCAAGGCACACATGGCCTTCTTTTCTTTTTTTCTTTTCTTTTCTTTTTTCTTTTCTTTCTCTTCTCTTCTCTTCTCTTCTCTTCTCTTCTCTTCTCTTTTCCTTTCTTTTCTTTTCTCTTTCCTCTTTTTTCTTTCCTCTTTTTTCTTTTCTCTCTCTCTCTCTCTCTTNTTCTCTTCTCTTCTCTTCTCTTCTCTCTCTTCTCTTTTCTTTTCTTTTTTCTTTCCTCTTTTTTCTTTCTTCTTTTTTCTTTTCTCTCTCTCTCTCTCTCTCTCTTTACACACATGGCCTTTTCAACAGTGGTTCTTGACTCCCAGGTTGTCTGGGGGTCTTGGAGGCACTTCAGGGATGGAGAGGGAAATTGCAGAGGGAAGCATGGGATGGGGGTCTCCCTGATTCTAGATACTCCTATAGTCTCTGCACCTGGAGGGGGACTCTGTGCTGCAGGCCCTTCATGCAACCACTAGATGGCGGTGTTTCTTAATGGATGGAGGGTGGGAGTCCGGAGCAGGGATGCTGGAGAGGGAAGTTCTAGACTGTCTTAGGGGACATGTGTCTGAGCCGTGCCCATTTTAGAGATGTGCAGGGTGAGTACAGGGAACATAGCTAAGGCATAAATAAGAGTTTCCCTGGATAACATGCAGCAAGTCAAAGGACCCGAGGGTTCTGACTCCCACTGCCCTGGTTCAGCCTCTTTCTTCAGCACCTTCCTCTGTGGGGGCACCTGGGAAAGGGTCAGGAGAGAGAAGGGAGTCAGCCAGGTTGAGGAAGCCCCACTTTCTGAAGGAGAGTCCATCTCACACCGAATTAAGTGCAGGCTGTGTCTCATTTATCTTGGGGGTCCATCCTTCCATGCCCCACCCTCCCCATGTCCTTTAGACCTGGCACTGTGCCAGGTGCCTGATGGAGATCATGGAGACTGAGGGAGAGAGGAGCAGGCAGAGGGTGACCAAGGATGGGAGGCGGGGTCCGCAGTGCATCAGGCAGACCTAAGAATGAGTCCCTAGTACAGCTGCAATGACTCAACACCACTTGCGTGGTGATAGTCACCTCCATTGGAAGTGACTGCGACGTCTTGGGGCAGACTCTGACAGAGGCTTTCGTGGTCTCACCAGAGATAAGAAAGGTATCTGCTACCTACAATACGTTCCCTTTGAGCCTAAAATTCTATTATTAGAGACTGATTTATTTAGGTCAAGCTATGACTCCTCCCCCACCTCTCCCAGGAGTTTTACATAGTTTCTTGCATGTAATAGACCATTCGGTAAATATTTGTCAACTGAGTCTCCATTAAAATGAAAATACCCTGAGGAGGGATAACCATTTTTGTTTGCTAACACTTCACTGTGAATTAGTTTATCACACTAACTAGTGCCCTAACAAGTTTTCTAAGAGAAAGAGACACAGCACAAATATATATATATATATATTATTATATTAATAATATATATATATATATATTCCCCCGAGGAGCTACTTCAGGAGAAAAGGAGGTTTGGAATTTGGGCAAACACATGGGGCGGATGTGACTTGGCTAAGAGGGAGGGCCAGGGTGCTCAAGATCAGCACAATGACATTGAGGGTGTCTGCTGCCAGCCAATATGGTCATACCCTTCCTCTGTGGAAAACTCCTGAACGGTATCCATAATCCTCAGGAAAATGTCGCAGCCCCTCGCCAAGGTTACAAAGGTCCAATTCAGTATTCAAATTTTTCTTAGATGTCACTTCCTCTGGGAAGTCTTCCAGGACCCACCCAGGGTAGATGAGGTTTTCCTTCTACATGGTGCTGTACTCTCCTAACACTTCTATTGCAGAAGTATAAGATGTTCACAAGAAATAGTACATGTTCAGAGATAAAGAACAATCCATTTGTATAGGAGGATTATAATAAAAAGTTAGTTGTCTGCCTGTATCAGTCAAGGTCTGGTCAGGAAAATAGAAACCACATCAATTATTGTAGCAAGGAGATTGTAACACAGAGACTTGGTTAACCACGTATTAGAAAACAGAAAGAATGGTNAGGGTGTTCTGCTAAGTGAAATAAGTCAGGCAGAGAAAGACAGATACCATATGTTTTCACTCATATGTGGAACAGGAGAAACTTAACAGAGAGGACCATGGGGGAGGGGAAGTGGAAAAATAGTTAAGGAGTGGAAGGGAGGCAAACCATGAGAGACTGTTGAATATTGAGAACAAACTGAGGGCTGATGGGGGTGCGGGAAAGGGGGAAAATGGATGATGGGCATGGAGGAGGGCACTTGTTGGGATGAGCACTGGGTGTCATATGGAAACCAATCTAACAATAAACTATAAAAAAAAAAGGAAAGAAAAGAAAAAGAACAACGAAGTAGCAAGAACATAGTAGCTGCAGAGAAAAGGCCTCACATCGAGGGCTGGCAGCACAAAGAAGGCAGGGTGGGATTATGTGACTCCGGAAGCCTGAAGAAGAAGCCTCATGGAGCCGGACTCAGCCCTCCATGGAGGGGCACTGGCTGACAGATGCTGTTGTGTCCAAGGGAGTATGATAGTGCGACAATGATGTTTGCAAATGGCAGGGTTTTGCGCTTTTTCATGGCTGAGTAGTATTCCAGTGCGCACGTAGACCCCATCGTCTTTACCCATTGGGCCATCGATGAACACTTAGGTTGTTTCTACATCCTTGCTCTTCTGCATAAGGCCGCAGTGAACTTGGGGGTGCATGCAGATTGGCGTTTTATTTTTAGTTTGCCACCTGTACCTGCTTCTCCATTATGCTCCATTGCAACCAGCTGTTTTTCATCTTTCTTGTTCCAGGAGACACGTCCGCTTTTTAGAGGTGCCTTCAATCCCACTTAAAGGCCCTGTGGTGCTGCCCTCTGTCTCATCACCCCTGAGTTTCTTCACGCTCTTTTGACATGCTGTGATTCCTGTATCCATACACTGGCTTGTTTGCCGTCTGTCTCCCAGGCTAGAACATCATCTCTAGGAGGACAAGGCTTGTCTGCTTGGCCGTCTCCATGAGTGATGGGCAGCAGGGCGGCAGCCAGGGGCCAGGTGGCACAATGACCCTCTGCCTGACCTCTGGGGGAAGGAAGAGGGGTTGAAATTTCTGAGCACTGCCAAGGGTCAGGGGTCTGATCATTGTATAGAAAGACAGTGGGGGGTGAAGAGAAGCCTGCATCCGGTATTTGAGAAACCCAGCTCCTTCTGTCACATCACACAGGAAGGCCTGAGGGAGGGGAGTGGAAAGGTGCTAAATAAAGCCAAAATCTCATTGTCTCCGATCTTCTGATTACCAGGTACTTAGATTGCAAGTTACACAGTCAGCAGTGATGAGCTATAATTGCAGACGTTTTCCATGGTTATTTTTTCCCCTGCAAAATAAAGTGATACCTGTAATTTCCCCAAAGATGTGCTCTACTCTTCCTGAGACTCTGTCCTGAAAGAGAGGCTGAGCAGCCTTCATTACCCCTAGACGTGGGGTCCCCTTTCCCCTTCTTGGTGAACCGGTGGGCTGGCTAGGGGTGTTTGGCCATACCTGCTGGTCTAGATCCTGGCACCAGCTTGCAGGATCATTCTGGACCTCAGTTTGCCCACCTGGGAAGTGGAGGCTGTGCTGGGGGTTTGGGAAGGCAAGCTGGGTGGGGTCTGAATCCCAGTGGAGCACTTCAAGAAGGAGCTCAGGAGCCAAGATCAGCAAGCAAGATAGAGAATCCTGGACACCTGGGAGTCAGAATTAACCACAAGGAGCTGGTGACTGTGTGGTGATCCTTAGTCCTTAGGCAGGAGCTGCTCGCATCAGCCTCAGACATGGCCAGAACGAGGTCACGATGCCACCTTTCCCCTCCTCTCTCCCATGCTCAGAGCTCCGGGATTATTGCTAACTTCCAGGAGTAGCCCAACTTCCACAAGCTTTGTTCTGCCCCCGTTTACTGGACCCCTTGCCCTGGCTCGAGGACTTGACATCTAAAATTTGGAGCTTGGAAACTACCTGGTTCCACTGCCTCGGGTTGAGGGGGTCGGTGGTGGCGAACTCCTGACCTTGCTGCCCAGGGGAGTCTGTCCCGGATATCCCCAGTTGTAGCCCTGGCTGGGCTTTCTGTGGGACCCTGTGAGGCGCTGACCTGTCCATGGTGCTGCGCTTTGGGGCTCACACTCTTTGGGCTTCCTGGGGGCTGGGCTGGGTCCTAGGAAACTTGCATAGTGTCGTTTCAACAGGAAGATGTGCTCCAAGCTTTCCAGCTCCAAAGAGCAGATTTTTCAAAGCACTTTTGGAGCCCAGCCTATTCGCAGGCTGGGGACAGACAGCCTGTGCTGGCTTCTGGGCTCAGAAAGACAGACAGGTGCGGGTGCAGAGACTTTCTGCTCTTCTGCATGGCTTCTTCGGTCCAGCTACTCTGTTGCTGAGTTCTCTGCTCCAGGCTACCCTGAAGCTTTGCTCAGTCTCCCGATGGATCGTTCCCCAGCTCTGTACCTGTGCAGGCCCACGGGCCCCTGGAGGTTTCCCTGGGCTCGTAACACAGGGAAACGATAGGAGCTCTCTCTTGTACCACCCTCTCTCTTTCTTTCTTTACTGAGACCTTCAAGGGGAAGACAAACTTTCCACCTTGGGTGGAAGTGATGAGTCATTCCTCAAAGGTCTGTAGGAAGATTCATCTACTGAGCTGGCAGTCTGGTACCTGACCCACATCCACACGCCCCACCTCTGATGGGGCCAGCCGGGAGCCAGTCCCCGCAGGCCTCCTCTGGTTCAAGCTGTGGTGCCTCAAGCAAGGGCACGTATGTGCATTTCTGCCCCAGGGCTGCTCTGCTGTGGAGGATGCCTGCGAGCTCTGCAGGCTCTTGTTTCCTGCTGAGGAGTGTGAGGGAAATGCTGGGACAGTGGGCAAAGCTCCAGCCCCTAGTGCTACCCTGGGCACAATCCCAGGGGGTAATCTACCCTCTTTTCAGGAGGTCCTGGAGGGAATGAGGTCTGCTCATTTCAATAGCCTGCCTTGTATTGGCCTTAGTTTGACCCTGTCTTCTTCCTTTCTTTTCTTTCCTTCCTGCTCCCTGGGGCCATCTCCCAAATAAAACATCTGCACACATGCCGTCATCTTGGGCTCTGCTTTTGGAAGAACCCAGGCCATGACACCCACCTATTGGAGGATCCCCAGGGGGAACACGATAAAAGAGAGGACCTCTCTCTGGGAGGTCCAGGGTCAGTTCTCAGTCTGCGCTGGGATAGTCCCAGGAGGCAATGCAGTGATCAGGAGATGGGAAGGTGCGTGATGACCTTACCTGACTCTTAGGTTGACAGTGAACTGAGCCTCTGGACCTGGGCTCAGGAGGGTCAGGGGGTGTCCCCCAGCCTGGCCACTTGTAGTTGTACAGGCAAGGGCTTTGGAAGAAGGGAGCACTCTGGCCCTGGACAAGCAAGGGAACGTTCTGAAGTCCTGTCCCTGTGACACAGTCATGGAAGTTCTGTGTAACATTTTCCCCAGCTCCAGCCAGGACCCTGAGCCAGGATGGTGTCCCTGGCTCCCACTTTCTTCTTTTGGCTTCAACTTTCCTTTTGGTTTCTCAGTCTGATCCATTAATTTGACCAGTGCACGAGTTTCCTAGGCTGTAACGAAGAGCCATAAACTAGGTGGCTTAAGCCACCAAAAATGTACCCTTTCATGGTTCTGGGGGCTGAGAGTCTGAAATCAAGGTGTCAGCTGGCCATGCTCTCTCTAAACCCGTGGGTGGGATCCTTCCTTGACTCCTCGATTTTCTGGTTTTCTCCCGCATTCCTTGGCTTTCTTTGATCGGTAGATATATCACTCCAGTCTCTACCTGGCCATTTTATACCCATGTGTCTGTCTACGTCCAAATTTCCCTCTTGCTGAGGGAATGAGGTCATACTGGATTAAGGCTCACCCTAATGGCCTCATCTTAACTTGAGTACATCTGCAAAGACCATATTTCTAAGTAAGGCCACTTTCACAGATACTAGGGATTAGGACTCCCACACATCTTTTTGGGGGACACAATTCAACCTGTAACACTTTACTGCATTGGTACTTGGGCTGGGCTAGGCTGAGCCAGTCTGTCGCCCTTGTTTCCCCTAGCTTAGGGGCTAAGGTGGTAGCTCTTCAGGATGGCCAGGGAGAAAGGAGCGGATGAGAGAGATAGGGAGTGCATGGGACGGGCAGGGCGTGGGTGTGGGGAGCAGTGAGGGTAAAGGAGTAAGGATGCTTTGCTTCCAGAATTTATGCCTGAGTGATTGGTCAAGGGTGGTGCCCATCATTGGTGTGGGGAGGACCCAGAGGGGCAGACACGTCATGCCCCTTCAATGACAAGTCATATGTAGATCCAGCTTCTTCCCTGGGCAGGTGACCCCTTATGTAGCAGTAAATGTCCTGGCCTTTGGGATGGCCTCCAGCTATTCTGGGAAGGGTATCCCATTTGCTCCCCTTTTAATGTTCTTAGAAATAGAGTCCCCAACCATCTGGTTTGCCTGGGATTTTCCTGGTTTGGACATGGAAAGAGCTCATCCTGGAACTCCTTTGGTCCTGGAAAACCAGTCCTTTTGGCCATTGTGCTTGGAGAAACCAGGGGCCACTGACTGGGAAGTGACAGGACATGTATCTGGTCAATGCAGATTGCATCCTGGTCACTGAGGAATGTGTGTCCAACAGCCATGACGCTGTCACGGTGGTGTATGGGGCCGGGGCAGGGGGTAGGATGCCAGCCCAGAATGTGAGGCAGGTGAGACAGCAGATTTTTATTTATTTTTTTAATCTCTATGCTCAGCATGGGGCTCAAACACACGACCCCGAGATCAAGAGTCACACCAGGCGCCCTGACAGCAGGGTGTGGAACCTGAGGTTGATTTGTGTCAAGGAGTCTCATTCGTTTAAGGAAGGACCTTGTGCCATTTAGGCCAGAGATGTGGTTTAGGTTTGGGTCACTGGACAGAAGCTCCCAGGGAGACCTGGGAACAGCATGAGGTGTGATGAGAACCCCCTTCTTTTCTTAGGGGCCCAATTTATGCATTCGTTCAAGAGGTATTTATGGAGCATCTAGTATGTTCCAGAAACAACTGTAGTCCTTTGGGATATGTCAGTGGACAAAAGAGGTAGCAGTGGCTGCCCTCATGGGGCGTACCACCCCCTGTCCCCGGGAGCTGAACTTAGGGATCATAACAACTTAGTAACTTTTGTGGGAGGTTTGGAGGCCTCGGGAGCCAATCAAGAAGAGAAAGAGCAGGAACCAAGTGAGATGGGGAGGAGTGTGGAGGAGTGGGCTGCAGATTAAATAAGTGGTTGGGGAGGACTCGGGAAGGGAAGATGTGGGCAGGAGGAGGTGAGTTGTGGCTTGCCGTGTGAACTCTGGGGGTTGGCCCCATCTCTTGTTTTTATGGGCAAACAATACTTCAGGGCCCCGCCTTGCTCACTCAGGCCCCCGAGAAAGGAAGGTCCAGAGCCAGGTGCGTTCAGGTCCAGGTCCATTCCCTGCAGCGACATACCTGGTCTCTTGCCCGAATGTCACAGCATCCGTCAGAAGCATGCACGGTCATTTAAGGGGCCCCAGACTGGGTTCTTGGGGCCTCTTGGTAGCCACCCTTACCCTCAGCATGCATGGCTTTACCTTCATTCTCAGGCATGGTGCCCCTTCCCCCCATCGTCCCCGGTGAGGACATTCTCATAATGGGGTGATTTCATGCAAACACATTAAAAAAGCCGCAGTGCACTAGGGAAGCTGCCATAATCCTTTTGTGCAATATCTCTGTTCACTGCATTAATGATCCTCTCCAGATTACCCATTTCCTAACAAACCATTAACACAGAAAGGAGGTTGGGAGGGGAAGAGGGAAGGAAGAGAAAGGGGGCTGAGGGAGGAGCGCCCAGCTGCACAACTTGAGCTACCAGCAGCCAGGTCTCTGAATCCTCCCCTGCTTCTCCAACGTGGGGAGAAGGTGAAGGCTGGGGGTTGGCATCTCTCCTGGGGACGAGGGTCCTCATGAAGCTAGGAGAGGTTCTCCCCGTCCTACTCTTTCTGGGGAGACATCCAGGCGCGGAACTTGGCCTTCTGGCTAGGGCAGCTCCGGTCCTGGGCCGGCGCCCTAAGGGGAATGAATGAAGCAGGTCTGGATTTGCTCAGCATCATGCAGGCCATGAGCAGGTGGGGGTGGGGCTGGGATTTGGACCCGAGTATCTTTAAATGTGCAGAGCCCACTGGTTCACCAAAGCTTCCTGGTATGGACGAACCCTTTGGGGTGAGGCATGTGTTACACCTGCTTTCTGGAAGATTGCCTATGGCCTCCCTGTCACCCAGGCCCGGACAGGGTTAGACTGATGGCGTCAGAGCCAGGAGACCCCTGCCCCCTCACGACTGTGCTGTGTCCCCTAGCATGTGGCCCCACCCCACCCTACCCCGGGCTCTGTGCCAACAGTGGCCTCTGCCCTGTACGCATTGACTCCAGGCCTGTCTGGGAACTGCTCGCTCCCCTCCAGCCTTCATTTCCACTGCAAGCCTTGCTTTGGCCGTTCTCATGAACCAGGGAAAGAAGTAGCCTCTCCAACAGGAAAGCATAATAAGATCTATGGGATTTAATAAGATCATCTAAGCCTTGGCACTACTGCAGTTTTCTGGTGACACCGCGTTCTTTGGGGAGGTAAATTTCCTTCTCTTTAATCCACTGTATCTTAAGCAGGTGACCCACTCTGTGTTATTACAAGCAGGTTATTATTACCATAAATCCTTCTGCTTCCACCTCTTCCATTTACATTAAATATAGTCTCTGTTATGGCGCCTAAATTAGCTTTCATATGAGGAAATCTCTGTATAATTTAAAGGGGGTGAGGAATAGGAAGGAGGTTGGGGGAGCACGGGGCAAAAGGGAATGGAATGGAGGCTCCTCACCCCAAATAGGGATGGAGGCTGTGCTCACTTCTTCCTGATGTGCTTGAAGCCCTGGAGAATGTAGGCATTCCTGAGTCCTTTGATCCATTCATTGGTGTATTTGGAAAATACTTGTGAGACATGTATGGTGCTTGGCTGCAGGGATCAAAAAACACTGGAGATGCCACCTGATTCCAACTCTGCAACATTCTGGAGAAGGTGAGAAGATGAAGGCAGTAAAAAGATCGGTGGTTGCCAGAGGCTTGGGGAAGAGAGAGGGGTGAGTGGGCGAAGCATGGAGGATTTTAGGTCAGTGACATTATTCTGTAGGAGACAGTAGTGATGGACACATGCCACTATACATTTGTCACGAAGTGTCAATCCTAATGTAAACTATGGATGTTAGCCAATAATAATATATCAGTATTGGTTCATCATTCATAACAAGTGCCACACAAATATATAGAACATAAATAATATACAAACATAAATACATTACATTTAAATGTATTGAACAATATACAAAATATAAATAATAAGAGAGGTCGTGGAGGTGGCTGGAAAGGGTATCTGGGAACTTTCTGTATGTCCTGATCAATTTTCCTGCAAACTGCTTAAAAAAAGAAAATCTATTAGTTTTAAAAAAAATGATGGAGAGAATGTGGGAGGCTTTGATAGTATCCCAGCCTGGTGGGGGCGGCATTTCCACCCATCAGTGTTCTCTCAAGAAGTTATGGGAATGCTCCGTATCTGTTTTACGTGGGAAGCTCTGTTCTAGGCTCTAGGGAGTCAGTAATAAATATGATGCAGTCCCTGCGCTCCTGGAGGTCACATTCAGAGGACAGGGGTTTGGCAACAAGCAAGTAACCAAAGGAGCAAGTAAGATGAGTTCAGACAGTGGTATGATCTATGGAGAAAATAAAAGGGGAATGTACAGAATGCTGTTTAGTTCAGAAGCCGGAAACAGTGTCTATGCTGGTTTGCTCCCCCAGATTCTCTCTCTACCCTTGTCCAGGGAGCCGACCTGAAGCAGATTCCAACTGGCTTCTCCCGTGGAGAGCACCAGCAGGGATGAGGAGGGGGAATGACACTGGGTTTATTCCTTGGCTTCTGCCCTAGCAGATCAACACATTCTGGAAACGGCTCCGTCTCCTTGCCCCCTACGTCAGCTCCATACATCGCATTGGACCTGGCGGTCTTCCTACACCCTGGCCTTACTTAGGTTTGGAAAGTGTCCTCTTTTTGAACTGGCTTCCAATTCCCTGGTTTGATTGTGTCATCTGCCACACCTGTTATGTCAGGAATGTCACTGACGGGAACCTCTCTTAGGAACACAGTCACGCAAAGGTCTGGGGCCGAGCTCTGGGAGTGGGAAACCACACAAGGCCCTAAGGGTATGAGCTTGCTGCCTGTGAGAAGCCAGAAGAAAGGAAAGCTGGCCAGGGAAAAGCAAGGTGAGCTGAAAGAACTGAGCTATGCAAAACGGGGCCTGTGTCTCGTTATGGCCTGAACTGGTAGGGTCAAGCGGGCCAGGCAAAAGATTATGGTTTTCTGTTTGTTCTTTAACTTGTGATTTTTTTTTTTTTATGTTTTATTTATCTTTGAGAGCAAGAGAGACAGAGCATGAGTGGGGGAGGGGTAGAGAGAGAGGAAGACACAGACTCTGAAGCAGACTCCAGGCTCTGAGCTGTCAGCACAGATCCCAACGCGGGGCTCGAACTACAAATCGTGAGATCATGACCTGATCTGAAGTTGGATGCATAACCGATTGAGCCACCCAGGCGCTCCTATACCACTTCTTTTTTTTTCCTTTTTAAAAATGTTTGTTTTATTTTATTTTTGAGAGAGAGAAAGGCAGCATGAGCAGGGGAGGGGCGCCTGGGTGGCTCAGTCGGTTAAGCGTCCAACTTCGGCTCAGGTCATGATGTCACGGTTCGTGGGTTCGAGCCCCATGTCGGGCTCTGTGCTGACAGCTCAGAGCCTGGAGCCTGGTTCAGATTCTGTGTCTCCCTCTCTTTCTGCCCCTCCCCTGCTCATGCTCTGTATCTTTCTGTCTCAAAAATAAATAAACAAAAAATAAAAATTAAAAAAAAAGAGCAGGGGAGACACAGACTTGAAACAGGCTCCAGGTTCCGAGCTGTCAGCACAGAGCCCGACGTGGGCCTCGAACTCAGGAACAGTGAGATCATGACCTGAGCTGAGGTCAAACGCTCCACTGACTGAGTTACCCGGACGCCCCTATACGACTTCTTTATCCGTTCATCCATGGAGGGACATGTGGGCTGCTTCTGTATCTTAGTTATTATAAATAATGCTGCTATAACCATATCTTTTTGAATTAATGCTTTCATTTTCCAAAGAAAATGAAAATTCCAGTAGTGGAATTACTAGATCAGACAGTAATTCTATTTCAAATTTTTTAGGGGGAACCTCCACACTGTTTTCCACCGAGGCTGCACCAGTTTGCATGCCCACCAACAGTGCACAAGTGTTCTGTTTTTCTCTGCATCCTCTCCAACATCTGTTGTTTCTTGTCTTTTCAACTCCAGCCATGCTGACAGGTTTTGATTGCATTCCCTGATGATTAATGATGTTGAGTCTCTTCATTTTCTTTTTTTTCTTTTTATTTATGTATTTATTTATATTTTAGAGACAGAGAAGGAGAGAGAGAGAGAGAGAGAGAGCATGAGTGGAGGAGAGGGGCAGAGGGAGAGAGAGAGAAAAACTTAAGCCCAACACAGGGCTCAATCCCACAACCTTAGGATCATGACCTGAGTTGAAATCAAGAGTTGGATGCTCAACCGACTGAACCACCTAGGTGCCCCTCATTTTCTTTTTAAAATTGATATATACGTATACTGTGAAGTGATCCCCAGAATAAATTTAGTTAACATTCATCATCACATGTAGTTACAGTTTTTTTTTTTCTTGTGATGAGTGTTTTCCCTTAATGGTGTCTTTTGATGAGCAATATATATTTTTTATTTTGTTAAAGTTAATGTGATTATTTAAAAAAAGCAGTTAGTGTTTTTTGTGTTTTTTTTCTAAGAAATCTTTGCCTATCACAAGTTCACAGGAGATTTCTCCCCAAGATTTGTAGTTTTTAGCTTTCATGTTTAGGTCAATAAGTCTTTTCAAATAATTTTGTGTAGGGTGTGAGGTAGGGGTCAAGTTTTTTTTTTTTTTTTAAATATATATAGATACCTAGTATTCCAGCATGTTTGTTGGAAATATTTTTTCCTCATTGAATTTCCTTGATGTCTATCAAAAATCAGTTGACTATGTGTATGTGAATCTATTCCTTCCTGGACTCTCTATTCTATTTCATTGATTTATTTGTCTGCCCTTATACTAATAACATACTGTCTTGTAGCTTTATAGCAAGTCTTAAAATCAGGTAATATGAATCTCCCAACTTTATCCCTTTTAAAAAATTGTTTTGGTTAGTCTAGTTCCTCTGCATTTCCATATAAATTTTAGACTCACCTTGTCATTTTCGACAGAAAAGACTTCTGGGATTTTGACAGGCATTCTCTTGAGTCTAGACCAATTTGAGAAGTTACATCTTAAAATAGAGTCTTTCAATCCACAAATACAGTATATTAATCCATTTATTTAGGTCTTTTTAATATTTTTCATCAGTGTTTTGTAGTTTTCAATATAAAGATCTTGCACATCTTTTGTTGGATTTATTCCTAAGTATTTTACATATTTGGATATCATTGTTAATGGGATTTGTTATTTCATATTCTAATTTTTCTGAACTATATAAAAAATAAGTTTTTGGTATATTGACTTGTTTTCTGCAACTTTGCTAAATTAACTTTTAAATTCTATTACTTTTTTAGTAGATTCTTTATTGTTTTTTAAAATGTAAACAATCATGTCAAGTGTGAAAGAGTTTTCTTCCTCTTTTCCAAGAAGTATATATTTTATTTATTTATTTTTCTTGCCATATTGCTCTGGCTAGAACTTCCAGTACAATGTTATTAAGTTGAAGTGGTGAGAGCAGAAATCTTTGTGTTTTTCCCAATCTTTTTTTAAAAAATGGTTTTTATTTATTTCTGAGAGAGAGAGAGAGAGAGAGAGAAAGAGGCAGTGTGAGCAGGCGAGGGTCAAAGAGAGAGGGAGACACAGAATCTGAAACAGTCTCCAGGCTCTGAGCTGTCAGCACAGAGCCCGACGGAGGGCTCAAACCCACGAACTGTGAGATCATGACCTGAGCTGAAGTCGACCGTCCAACTGACTGAGCTACCCAGGCACCCCCCAATCTTAGGAGCAAAGTATTCAGTATTTCACCATTAAATATCATAGTAGCTGTAGCTTTGATGTACATGTCTTTTATCTGATTGAAGTATCTATCCTTCAATTCTTAGTTTGCTGAAGACTTTAAGTCAGGAGAGGGTGTTGATTTCTGAATCTTTTGAGATCTTGTGCATTTTCTCCTTTGATTCATTCATACGCTGACTTATATTGCTTGATACTGAAATGTTGAAAGAATACTACATTCCTGGATAAACTATATTTGGTTGAGTTTATACAGATATATATACATAAAATGTGTTATGCATTTTTATATATTGCTGTATTTAATTTGCTAACATTTATTAAGAGGTTTAAACTTTTAAACTCTGTTCATAAGGTATATTGATCTGTAATTTTCCTTGTCATATTGTCTTTGACAGGTTAGGGGTACAGGATTATGTTCATCTCATAAAAAGAGTTAACAAATGTTCCCTTATTTTCTATAGTCTAGAATTTTATTTTGTTAAAAAAATTTTTTTAAGTTGGTTGTTTATTTTTGAGAGAGAGGGAGAAACAGTGTGAACAGGGGAAGGTCAGAGAGAGAGGGAAACACAGAATCCAAAGCAGGCTCCAGGCTTTGAGCCATCGTCACAGAGACCCACTTGGGGCCCAAACCCATGAACCATTAGATCATGACCTAAGCTGAAGTCAGAAGCCCAACTGACTGAGCCACCCAGGCTCCCCTGGTATTATTCTTTTTTATGCATTTGGTACCTTTACAGTGAAGTTATCTGGATTTACAGTTTTCTTTGTTGGAAGACTGTTTTTTAGTAGAATTTTAATTTCTTTTTTTTAAGTTTATTTATTTTGAGCCAGAAAGAGAGAGAGAGAGAGAGAGCGCGCGCGCAAGAGAGCTCATGGGGGAGAGACAGAGGGGAGGAGAGAGAAAGAATCCCAAGCAGGATCCACAGGGCTCGAACTCAGGAGCCATGAGATCATGACCTGAGCCAAAATCAAGAGTCAGATGCTTAATTGACTGAGCCACCCAGGTGTCCCAGGTGCCTAGTTATTTCTTAACTAAGTATATGACTATTTTTATTTCTATTTCTTCTTGAGTTAGTTTTGATAATTTGTGGTTTTCAAAGACTTCATCCTTTTCAAATAAGTTAAAAAATTTTTTCCATAATGTTGCTTATGATATTTTAATTACCTTTGGAGTTTTTGTAGGATTTATCCTCTCTTTTACTCATTATGCTGGTAAATTGTATTTTCTCTTTTTTTCCTTGATCAGCTTTGGTAGGGGTTTATCAATTATATCACTCTTTTAGAAGAAGCAAATTTTGAACCTTGTTAAATGTTTCTATTTCATAGATTCCTGCTATTACATTATATATTTTATTATCTTTTTTATTTCATTTCTTCTGCTTACTTTGGTTTTAATTTCCTTTTCTTTTTCTAGCTTCCTAAAGTAGAATCTTAGATATTTGATTTTAAACCTTTCTTCTTCTAATAAAGGCATTTAAAGGTATAAATCTCCCTAGAAGCACTGTTTTAGTGGCATCCCACAGATTTTTAAAAGTAAGTTTATTGAAGTATAAATTGTACAAAATGAAATTCGCCAATTTTAAGCGTGCAATTTACTGAGTTTTGACTGATGTAATTACCCATGTGACTACCACCACATCCAAAATATAAAACATTCCCATCACTCCTCCCCCCCCCAAAAAAAGTTCCCTGTGTCTCTTTTAGCCAATTCTCTTCCCACTCCTGTAGCTACCAGTGATGTGCTTTCTATCATATCATTTTGCCTTTTCTAGAATTCCCTGTAAATTATACAGTATATAGTTGTCTTAGTCCATTTGTCCTGTTAAAATAGCATATCACAGCCTGGATGTCTGATAAACAACAGCAGTTTATTTTTATAGATCTGGAGGCTGTAGAATCCAAGATGAAGGTGCTGGCAGGTGTGGGGTCTGGTGAGGATGCTTCTGAGTTCATAGCCAGGCATCCTCTCACCATGTCCTCACAGGGCAGAAGGGGCAAGGGATCTCTCCAGAGACTCTTACAAAGGGCACTAATCCCCTTCATGAGGGTTTCACCCTCACAACCTAACCACCTCCCAGAGGCCCTACAAGACTCAGCCAGAAACACCGAGCTAAGCCAGCCACAGATTCCTGATGCTTACACTGTTATGTGAGATAATAAATGTCTGTTGTCTTAAGCTACTTGGTTTTGGAATCATTTTTGTTTTACACAGTGGTATATAACTATATTGATATTTATATATATTCATAGGTAGGTAGATAGTGTTTAAAGTTTAGGATTTAACGAAGTTAGATTTCTTTACTGTGCAACTTCTCAGAAGCATTTAATATGCTGCCACACAGTGTGAATATCCAAGGGGGTGATATAATATTTAGGCTTTTCAAAATTGATCTGACTGCAGATACCCTGGGCTCTATGCACCCCCTTGCCTCTCCTCATTTTTACTCTTTGCAGAACATCTCTGGCAACTAGTTTGTAGGAAACATACTAGTTTTCCCTTCCTCCTCTTAGAGAGGAGGAAGAGGAAGGGGGAGAAGGAGAAGGGGAAGGAGGGAGAGCTGGGGGGAGAGGAAAGGAAGGAGGGGGTCCTCAGTTTCCTAGTCTGCAAAAGGAAAGAGTTGGATTTAATAACCTCAGGACTCTATCTGTGCTTTGACATTTTAACTGCCCTTTCCCCCCAGCCCCCTCCCCCACCCTGGTCACTCCTCAGCCAACAAGGGGAAAACTGGGAGCCGGGGTTAATCAAGGTGGCTAGAAGTCTTAGATATGCTAATGCTTTATGTTAATGACTGATGAGAGCAGGTAATTGGAGATGGCGGAATCGTGCAGTGTTGTGAAGGAATTTCAGTTCTTAGAGAAAATACTGCATTCAAAGAGCTTAAGAATGATTAATGGCGGCTCTGGAATTACCAAGAGCAGCCAGTAGAAACTGGAACAAAAATTGTTCAGGGGGAGTAACCTTGAGGAGATCGTGGGCCCAGGCTGGGGACGTTTCGTAGACCTGTTGAGTGCCCGCCCATGAGGGAAGATGAGGAGAGATGTGGCCTGGGACAGCTGTGGGTGGTGGCCCAGCAGAAGGTGAGCCCAGATGTGGCTGAGGACTTGGACATGGTTGGGGCCAGAGGGGCTGCGAGGGGACCCTCGTTTGCACATGGTCACGTCAGGTGCCCACTTCCCGCAGTCTACTGCGGGTCGG
The DNA here is from genome assembly GCF_008692635.1 of Crocuta crocuta. Classification (NCBI taxonomy): domain Eukaryota; kingdom Metazoa; phylum Chordata; class Mammalia; order Carnivora; family Hyaenidae; genus Crocuta; species Crocuta crocuta. The sequence continues at coordinate 1,632,318 of NW_027527428.1, read as the reverse complement.
GTCTTTCTCCCGGATAAAGACCCAGCAGGGAGAGACCCACCAACAAATCACCATGTCTGGAAGGGCACTGTTTTCAGAGCTTGATTGACTGATCCCTTGGGTGTTGTTGAAGGGAAGTGACCCAGGTTGAAAAGAAAATGGCCATGAAGCTGTTTCCTTTAAAGGGGAGAAAGCCAGGACGCCTCATCTGTCTTCCTCTTAACGGGGACAATTTGAGGGAGGGCTGGATCGAGGCACTTCTCCGGGGTGTGCTTGTCTCTTGCAGGAGTCCTGAGCCCCGGTTGCAGGTCCAAATGCTTGGGTCATTGGCCTTGTCTCTTCCTGCGGAGACCAGCACGGTTGTGATTCTGGGCACTGCCACTGGGCATTTATAATCCTGTCAGTGGTGGATGAGGGATGGGGAAGGCGTGTCCACCCAGGGAGGCTCTGCCCCGGACCAGATGCTGCTGATCGAGGCAGCCTCCCTGCCTCTCCATCTCCTCCAGAGCCAGCCCCAGGCACACCCCTCCTCCCCACCCTTCTCGCCCAGGCCAGTATCCTCCCAGACAATCTGGCCAGCAGGTAGCCCTCCTTCCCCGCACCCCTTCCGGAACCTCCGGCCGTCTGGCTCCAGTGTGATGGACGAGTGGGATGCCCACTTCCTGCCCTCGCTTCTACCTCATCCCACCCTCACTTTCCATGTGCTGCGGAAAGTCACTGGCTGTATGTCTGAAGGCAGTCTGGAGTCACAATGCCAAGTGTGCATGGGGAAGAGAGTAGGCGAGGAACTGGGGTGTGCCCAGCCCGTCTGGGGGCCTTGTTCTGGCCTGCTCTGCACTCCAAGAGGCAGGCTCCCCATCCTCCTTGCCAGTGGGGAGAACTTTCCTTAAGAGCAGCTCAAGCCCCTTAGTCTGGCTCCTCGTAATCCAGGAGACCTTTGAGATAGTTTCATTCATTTACCTCCAGACTTCACAAAATAATCTGCAGTCTTTCACTCAAACGAAACCTAACCCAGAAACCCAGTAGTTTAAACAGATGGAAATAGAGCTGCCTGCTTACTTCTATAGAAATAGGGAGCCCTGCTTCTCATCCTGCCCTTGACCTGCGGCTCCTTTCCCAGGCAGCCTACAGAGGCTGTGATGCCCCCTAGAGGCCAGTTCCAAACCTAGTGCTGCAGGAAGTCGGCAATGGGGAGTTACTGCTTAATAGGTATGGAGTTCCGGTTTTGCAAGATGCAAAGCGTTCTGGCGATGGGTGGTGGCCACGGCTGCTCAGTATGAATACACTTAATACCACCTACCTGTACACTTAACAATGCCTAAGGCGGTAAGTTTTATGTTATGTGTACTTTACCAAAATAAAAACAAAGACAGAACACCATCTCAATGATGCAGCCCCATTTGCAGATGGGAGACTGAGGCCGAGAGGGGAACGACATGGCCAAGTTTATGAGCTGCCCCCGGGGCAGGTTAGAACTCCGGTCTTTGGCTGCCCCATTCCTGGCTCTTTCCGCTGAGCCCCTCTCGGCTCAGGCCCCTATGCGGATGGGGTCCTGGGAGCATCTGGCTCAGTGTATGGAGCAGAGGGGAGGCCGTGCGTGAGCAGGAGAAGTTCAGAGGCCCCGAAAAGCAAAGTGAGATGGAGGAGGGGCTTCTTTTTGAAGTTCTTGTCAGGAAGGCCCCGGAAACTTCACTCATTTTGGGTGGGTTGCCGCATTTTCACCAAACGAGTTTTTTAATTGCTTGATTTACTTATCTCGTCTCGGATCTGCTGATCTACTCCACTGCCATTTAATTGCTTGAAAAGTTGAGCAGTTTTTCATGTTTTAAGGAGTGCTGAATTGTATAATTAAAACACTAACAGTGTAAATCAACAGTGCAGAAGAAAGACAGCAGAGAATTAAGCAAGTCTGTTGGCATAATAATAAAATCAAACCGGCATGAAGAGGGCCCATTGCCGTGAAGATGCAGAATACTAATGGCACCTGGGCTGGGGTGGGGGCTGGGGCTCACGGACCCCTGATGCGCCCCCTGTGCCTTTTGGGGAGAGAAGGGAGATCGCTGCGCTGCTCGTGGAAGTCTGTGTGGCTGAGGCACAGGAGCAGGGGCACAGCCTCTGATGGGGAATGGCTTTTAATTAGTGTGGCCTTGGGTGGGAGGTTGTGCGTGCTGGAGGCTGGCAGTGGGCGGAGCAGGTGGCAGGCAAGGTTGGCGAGGCAGGAGTGGGGGCGCCTGCCTGCAGGATCTCCCCTCCTTCCTGAACTTGGCCTTGGCCAGTTGGCGTGAGCCCAAGAAGATGGGCAGTGTCTTCCCTCCCTCCCTTCCTCTTTTCCTCTCTCCTGCTCTCCCTCCCTCACCTCCTCCCCTCACCAAAGTACTGATGTGTCCACTGTGAGACAGTCAAACAATATAGAAAAATTTAACACAGAACTGGAAAGCCCACCCTCAAGCTCCTCCTGCCTCTTCCTTCCCCACCTGCAGGGCAGACTGAGCTGGAGCGGGGGTGGGGGGGCAGGGGGAGGCGGTGAGGTGTGCAAGTAAAGGTTCAGGCATGGATCCTGGTGGGACTCATCTGGACCCGCCCAGAAACTCGGGCTAAAAACAGGTCAGCTTTTTCTAAAGAGCATAAAGCAGTAATCTGGTCCAGGGATGTGCTTTGCGGAAAAAGAATTTTGTAGTCAGTAATTTTTGCAAAATGCAAACTTAAACAAATATTATACATAAATGTATTTTAACTGCAGGACTCCTGCAGACCTTGAACTCGCCGATGTGCCCAGTCTTCTTGTATTCAGCAGGGTAAACTCTGTTGCCTGTGAGTCCTGTTCGTTCAAGGCTTATGAATTCACAGCCCATGGTGTGTGGGTTCCAGGGATGACACTTTGGGAAATGTGGGTTCTGGTGAAAAAGCACTTTCCTTCTGTTGTAGAGCTCTGGTCACACACTGATGGGCCAGCTCTGTGACCTTGGGTACGTCCCATGACTTCTCTGGGCCCTGGGTCCCTCCTGCCTGTCAATGAGGCTGAGGCTGCTTGCTCTCAGGCTGGATGAGAGTGAGTGGGGCCAGGCTGAGCCTGGCAGAGGCATCTGTCTAGGCAGTTCCCAGGTGGAGGGGTCTGCCCCCCTCCCCCCACTTCCTACACCGCCAGACACGATGGCTCTTAATGATCCAGGTGGGTCTTGGAGCCCGTGGAGGCTGAAAAAGAACCAAATACAGAAAACTGAGCGGACAGCTGCAGTGAGCTGGACTCAGCTGGGAACAGGGTGGGTTCAAGATGCTGAGGAGGAAAACTGATCTGGGAAAATGTGATCACTTGTAGGGCATGGATGGGGGTGGGCAGGGGAGGCATCACCTAGGCACAAAAGGTAAGGGTGGGGCAAAACCTCAGTAATTCACGGTCAATAATATCTTAATATAACATTTTTTAAAAGAGCCAAAATCAATGCTAGAAATAATCTACCACCCACAAAATATCAAAATTCAAATACAGGTGTGATCTGAGCCTGCACTTACATAATGCATTTCTCTGAACTTCACCCTGATCCTGGCCCTAAGGGCTAACCCTTTCCTGCACCTGCCGAGTGTCCCCTGAGGGGCCTGATCTGGGGACAGGCTCCCAGAAGCCGAGCAGGGCCAGGCTCCTCGTCTGAGGGCTCGAACACATGGAGTAGGTGCTGTGTGGACAGTGGTGGATATGGGCCCCCAGGCTGGGTCTTTCCTGGTTGGGGTCACTGCCCTTCAGCAGGGGGTTGGCCCCCTGTGGCGGGGGCAGCCTTGGGCCTGGGAGTGGGAACCTCCTCACCCTGCACGGGGTCCAGGCTGACGAGCTCATGCACGACCCCCTTTTGTTGCCTCTCCTCAGCTCATCTTTAGAAAGCCCCTCGGCTGGACATGACCTCACTCTCGAAGTCTCCAGGACACAGAGCTCCTCTTTTATGGCACTGATAAGGTGATCATTCGTCTTCCCCATCTCAAGCTTGAAGTTCCTGAAGGCAGAGACCATGTATGAATCGCCCATTTCCCCAGTCCCGCGCCCTGTGCGTCCGTGAACCGAGCTGGGGAGTGAGACGTGTGGCCACGGTCAGGCTGCTCCCTCCTCAACGCCAGACACGTTCTCGTGAGGCCACGTGGTCAACCATGCTTTCTGGGACAGCCTCCTATGAGACACAGGCGGCACAAAAGAGGCAGCATAGCCGCCTATGGGACAGCCAAGACTGGGGTATTCGGTGTTGTGTCCCTAGGTGGGGAAGGGCCTGATGGAGCTGAGAGCCCCTGGCCGCAGGAACACCAACCACCATGGACGTCTACTTTATTGGCACTGCCCCGTTTAATCTCTATGACAACCTTGCACGATGGGATCAACAGTCCCATTATGCGGACGGGTAAGCTGTTGCTCACAGTGGTTAAATCCATGGAATTTGCAAAGCTAGTACACGGTAAGGGCAGGATTTGACCCCAGGGTAGCCCTCCAGCCTAACGTCTAAGATCTGTTGCTTCAGGATAAGTGGAGATGAGGACCCTCTTCACACCTGGGTGGGCGCTTTTCCAGGCTGATGGACCCTTGGGTAAGAGATTTGGGGAGTCTGAGGACTGTTCTTCCAGCCCATGGAGGAGGGGAACAGGGGTGGGTTTCTCCCTGGGATCCTTGCACATGTCCATCTCCTTTCCCTCTGGGGGATCCTCTGTCTCCCCCTCCCCTCATAGCCCCCCACACTGGGTGGGGTGGCTGGGGGTTATTCTCATTAATAAAATTGCCTCCAGACTGGTCCCAGCCTTAACCCACCTATTCTGATAAGTCAGGCTGCAGACTTCTTATCTGCACACAATGTGCCTCACCTTCATGATGGATGGTTCCCATGTCAGGATCAATATGACCTTCGTAACATTTACATTTTTGTATCATTAATAAGCAATAATTCACCCAGGGAGCCCTGCCCTCCTGGGTTTTCAATGTGTTCTGTGCAGACGGTGAACTGTGTCCTCTGTCCCTCGTGCTAGTCCAGATGGCTCGTATTGATCTGCTCGGTCAGGAGGGGAAACGAGCAAAGCACAGAGCATACGGGGACAGAGAGTCTAGAAAGCACACTTGTGCCTTTTGCGATCCTGCTCTGCCCTCCGTTCTCACCATCTGGCTCCTTCTTACACTCTGGGGGGAGGAGGACCCTTCCTGTGTTGGCGTTCTCTGCGGACAGTGGTGGCCAGGCTGGTGGATGGCTTTCTTCTGATGTCTTCTTACCCACCTCGGCTTCTCCGTGCCCACTGCCCTCCCCACCCAGGGCCTCAGCAGAGTGTGCCTGGGCACCCACCAGCCTCTTAACTAGCCTTCCAGCCATCCCTGCCCTCTGTTGCCCCCCCTCTGCTGGGAGACTTTGCTGCCCATCTTCCTGCGGAATGCCTGTCTAGAAGAATCACGAAGCTGCTCTGAAATCCACTGTTCTTTCCCCATTCAAACTCTTTGGTCTAGCTTCCAGACTCCCGATAATCTGCCCGTCAGCTGGCCTGGTGTCCCACTTTTCCCAAACCCCATACCTCCACTAGCCCGACCTTTCACCCCAACACACACACACACACACACACACACACACACACACACACACTGTTTATTCTGTTCCACACACCCAGAACACCCTTCCAGATGTCTCCATCCATACATAGTCTATTCGTATTCCAAGGTCAGCTCAAGTTCCACCTACTCCATGAAATGCTGCCTGACTTTTCAAGTGACCAGTGACTGCTTTGCCTCTTGGTATCTCTCCTCCATTCTGCTGTCCATTTGGCAAGTATTTGCTAGGTGCCTACTATGTGCCGGGGCACCGGGCTGGCTTCTTGAGTTGTAACGGTTAAAAAAAAAACTGGTCATGACCTTTAAGAGCTTAAAGTCTAGTGCAGAAGGAAGATATTCATCAAAGAGTTGCACAAAGGATTGCAAAATTCAATGGAAGTTAGTCCCCCAAAGGACAGATGCCACGTGGTACCAGTGGGGCTGGGTAGAGAGGAGTTGATCTGGTCAGAGAGAGCAGAGAAGGCTTCTTAAAAGTGGGTGCTGGAGGCAGGTGAATGGGAGAGCATCTCAGGGTGAGGGAGCATCAGGTGCAAAGGCCCTGTGGTAGGAGGGAGTGTGGAGAGTTTGGGAAACTGAAAGAGGCCAGTGTGTCTGAAACACAACGCAGCCATCAGAACAGAGGGTGGGAGTGGACTGAGGCCAATTGGGTGAGGTGGGCAGGGATGAAGACCTCCTAGGGCCTGTTATAGGTAGTGTTGAGGCATGGCTCTTTTTTTTTTTTTTTTTTAAGAGCCCTAGGAAACCTGCAGAAAGTTTAAAGCAGAGACAGTATGATTTGATTTGTATTTCGAAAAGCTTGTTCTTGTTGTGTAGACAATAGGGAGGAGACAAGGCCGGTGGTGGGAGAGCCATTAGGGGTCCATTGCTAAGGTCCAGGCTGGGGGTAATGGAGAGCAATGGACCGGTTTGAATGGTATTTAGGAAGCCAAGCCATCAGGACTCGGTGACATTTGGGATGTGGGGGGTGGAGGAGAAGGCAGGGAGGCCAGTTTAAGACTCATGACTCTCGACAGAGCCACTCAGTAGCTGGGAAGACTAGGAGGTCAAGTTGATGGTGGGTGGGTGTGGCATAAGCCTGGGCTTGGATGCATTGAAGCAAGCACCTAGGAGGCAACGTTGCATGTACAGGCAGGACTCAGAAGAGAGACTTTGCCTGGGGATGGACACAGTATAAAGACTGGGGTGGCAGAGGGGAGAACCTGGAAACAGGGAGAAAAGAGCGCCAGGACCAGGCGCTGGGGATGCCGCCTCCTGCGTACTGCCTGCGGTTCTGCACTCCTTCTATCCTTCTTCAGGCATGCTGCAGGGGCTCCAGAAGGAGGTTCTGAGCAAATGAGCGTACAGTCCATGGTTTCTGTCTGGTTCGCGTTCCAGCTGTACTGAAGGCAAGGCCGTGTTTTGGCTTTGCATCTGCCGTCCTTTGCAGTAACCCTAATAGTACCGCTGATAGTGGGGTCCCTTCTCCGTGCCAGGCGCTCAGCGGTCCCCTCAAGGCTCATCATTCAGATAAGGAAAAGGCCTCTGAGCAGTTAAGTGACACGACCAAGGTTGCCACTTACCTACGGCTGTGTAACAAGCCACTCCAAAGCTTCGTGTCCGGAAACAGGTAGCATTTATTTCGCTCCTGGCTCTGCGCTTTGCACGAGACTTGATGGAGACAGTGGAGCCCGTTTTTGCTCCATGAGCATCAGTTTGGGAGACTCAGTGGTGCTGGAAGACCCCCTTTGGAGATGATTCATTCACATGGCTGACAGGTTGGGTCTGGTCATTGGCCAATATCATGAACTAAAACACCTCCCCTTGAACAGAAAGTAGGCAGAACGGGGCCTTTTCCTAGGGGAGACATCTTGGCCACTCCAGCCTCTGTTTCCAATTCGTCCCTCCTGAGGGTCATCCTGGGTGACCTCCAGTCTGCTCTCCGCATTCCATCTTGTCCTGAGAGCAGCTTGGACCTGCCTGGTTCTGGATGGCTTGGTACCAGTTGTCCTATTTCCTGCGTTCTCTATGACGTCACCGCTTTGGATATTTACCTGGACAGTAGCTATTCTTTTGCTTTTTGCGTCCTCCCTGCTACCAGAAAAGATTTAAAGCAGACCAAGTGAATGCATAAAATATAAGAAGAGCAGTGTAAATAAAATGTTTGAAGGAAAGAAGAAAGGATGCAGGATGGAGCAGAAAGAGACCCGAAAGGCATGCCCTATGGGATAGATGTTGAACTGGATTTGCTTTAAAGTTTTCCAGCGATGAGAGCGTGAGAGCTGCATGCTCACGTACTTGCTCGCAGTCCAGAAGATGAAAAGGACTGGGAGCTGGGAGTTATAACTGAACCGGAGGAGAAAACATTTGATCCAGAACGGAGACAATATTGCAAATAAGGCTGCTTTAAACATCCCTCTAATCCAATCCTTGGGGGCAATTTTGTCTCCAAGGGGAAGGGCAATGCCTGGAGACATTTGGTTTTCACAGCTGGGGAGGAGGAGGGCTTGCTACTTGCATCCAGAGAGTAGAGGCTAGGGATGCTATAAACATCCTACAGTGAACGCCTGGGACCACCCCCAAACAAAGGATGACATGACCCAAAATATCAGGGGTGCCTGGTTGAGGAGCTCTGGCCCAGCCCTTTTACTGGGCTGGAGACAAAATGCTGCCTTAGAGGCAAATCGTTTTCACCCTTCTTGGGAAAGACTCAAAACTCCCTGGCCCGAGATTCTCCTTTCTCTGGCAAGTACTGCTTTAGATTCCTTGAGTCTTCGAATGGAAAAGCTAGATCATGGAGGCCAGTACCCCCACTGGTCACCATATTTATGCTTCTCCCGGCCGGGGTCCCACTTGTGGTCAGAGTTTCCGGAAGACGCAGGAGCAACCTGCGCCGTGTGCCCTGTCTTTAATGGCTCCCAACCCAACAGCAGAAACCTCCCCAGGACAGCTCGGATTCCCTGCGGAGTCCCAAGCCTGGCTCCCAAGGAACCAAGAACTCAGAGCAGGGAGAGGCGACCAAGAGTCTGATGGACAGGAAGTCTTTGCAGAGGGGTCCCCTGTTCCTCACACTTTTCCCAGCCCCAGGGTTTGGCACACACTTTCTCTGCTACCAGGAATGTCTCTCTCTTCTCCGAAAGGCAGTGTAATTTAGAGGAAGGAAACTGGGCTTCATGGAGAGGTCTGGGTTGTGTGTTCCGGAGAAGACACACACCACACACATCACACACACACACACACACACACCACACCCCATGGAAAAGTTGTTCCTCCTGCACTGAGGAATGGAAATATCCTATACTGAGCCTGGCACATAGTAGGTGCTTGGCCGTGTTACCTTCCTTTCCTGGTCTGTTGGAGATCTTAAAACACAGCCTTAGGGGCGCCTGGGCAGCTCAGTCGGTTAAGCATCTGACTCTAGGTTTCAGCTCAGGTCATGAGCTCACGGTTTTGTGGCTTCCAGGCCCCGCATTGGGCTCTGTGCTGGCGGCTCGGAGCCTGCTTGGGATTCTCTCTCTCCCCAACCCTCCCACACTCAGGCTGTCTCTGCCCCTCTCAAAATAAATAAATAAACTTAAAAAAAAAAAACAACCCACAGACCTAAATATTTTTACAGCTTCTCCCATCAAAAGTGGAGGCCGTGTCTCCTCCCTTTGCTTCTGGGATCCATCACTACTTGACCTACAGATAACTATAGAAATGATGCGGTCTGTTCCTGGACCTCGTTGTTGAGAAGAGGGTGGCTTCTACTTCCTGCCTTGAGGGACAGTCACTCTGAGACCTCAGCCATCATGCCGCAAGGAAGCCAAGAACCACACGGAGAGGCCAGTGTGGCGTTCAGGCCTACGGCTCCCGCTGAGGTTGCAGATGGTGGCAGTAACAGCCAGCAGCTCTAAGTGAGAGAGCTTTCCGATGGTTCCAGCCCCTGCTGTCAAGTCCTCCACCTGCGGGCGACCCTGGCCCCTGCCGCGGAGCCGGGATGAGGCATCTGCCCGAGTCCCGCTCAACGTGCAGATTCAGGACCCAAAGAATTGGCTGCTGTTGTCTGAAGCCTCTCAAGGTTGGGGCGGTTCATTATGAAGCAATAGAATCTTGAAACATGTCCTTTGTATGCTTTCCTTCTAGTCATTCAACATTCTTTTAGCATCCGACATGTGTCAGCCGCAATTCTAGGTGCTACAAATAGAACAGCGAGGAAATGAACAAGAATCCTTACCCTCTTGGAGCATCTGTTCTAGCAAGGGAGACAGACAACAAGAAAAAAAAAAAATCAAATGGTGGCAGAGAAAAATGAAGCCGGGAAGGGAAGAGGAAGAGTCAGGCAGTGGGGAAGACCTCAGCGCACAGGCAGCTTTGTGCGAAGACTTGAAGGAAATGAGAGACTCAGCCACGTGGGGCCCTCGGCGGAGGGAACCGTGTGTGCAAAGTCCCACTGTAGTGATGGGCCTGGAGCATGTGAGGAATACTCAGTGGAGATGAAGTGTATGCAGGGCAATAGCAGAGTATGGGACTGGGGTGGTGGTGGTCACATCGTGTGGCCTGTGGATCCCAGCCAGGACTTTCTACTCTTGTGGGAGGTTTTGAGCAGAGGAGAGAGTGACACATTTGAACAGGATCACCGTGGCTCAAAGATGAAATCGGGAAGACCACTTAAGAGGCTGCTGCAACAATCCAAGTGCAAGATGCTAAACCGTGGGGGTGCCTGGGTAGCTCAGTGGGTTAAGCGTCCAGCTTCAGCTCAGGTCATGATCTCACGGTTCATGGGTTTGAGCCCCACGTTGGGCTCTGTGCTGACAGCTCAGAGCCTGGAGCCTGCTTTGGATTCTGTTTCTCCCTCCCTCTCTGCTCCTCCCCTGCTTGCACTCTCTGTCTCCTTCTCTCTCTTTCTTTCTCTCTCAAAAATAAACAAATATTAAAAAAAAATAAGATGCTAAACTACGGGTCTTTGGCCAGGATAGTAGCCATGGAGGGGATGGACACTGGTCAGAATCTTGATATATTTTGAAGGCACAGCGACCAGGATTTGCCGAAGGATTGGTCATGAATGGGATGGTCATAGAGGAGGTGAAGACGTCTCCAGTGGTTTGGCTGGAGCAAATGGAAAGATGGGTTTGCCTATAATGTAAGATGGTAGGAAAAAGGATGGAAAGAAGCTTTGTGTGTGAAGGGAGACTTTTTCAGAAGTTCTGTTTGAAGCCAGTTCAGTTTGAGGTCCTGATACAGCCTCCACGATGACCCCAGTGTCCCCCTTCTTGTACCTGTGCTTGTACAGTCCGCTCCCACATTTGCCAGCGTAACTCTGTGTGACGCATACAAGATGGCAGAAGGGATCCCGTGCCACCTTGGGGATTAGGTTGTAAAAGACTGTGCCTCCTGTGTGTCTCAGTCTCTGCCTCTCTGTCTCTCTTGGGTCACTCGTTGTGGGGAAAGCCAGCTCCCATATCATTAGCAGCCCTATGGAGAGGCCTAGGGGGTAAGCAACTGAAGCCTCCAGCCGGCAGCCATGCGAGTGACCTTGGAAATGGATCCTCCGGCCAACATGTGGGCTACAGCCTCATGACGGGCTCATGAACACCCAGCTAAGCCACTCCCGGACTCTTGACCCTCAAGCTGTGTGGGATCATAACTGTTGGGTGTCATACGCTGCTGAGTTTCGGGGTCATTCGTAGATGATCAGTATTGATCTATATTCAACATCCAAGGAGAAATACCAAGTAGGCAGTTGGATGTACAAGTCTGGAATTCAGGGAGGCTTCTCAGGTCAGGATATAAATTGGGGGCCTGATATACAAATGGTACTAATAGCTGACCAGACCAGATTATTCCTACCGAGCAAGCTTTTCCAGCCTCTCCACTTCCATGCCGGGTCAGACATTGGCCTGGCCTTTGCCGTGGCACTGTGCTGTGACGACTGTGCTTTGTGCCTGACCTCTCTGAGGTTCTGAAACAACTTTATTTTCTCTCCATCCACGTCTGAGTCTGGCATAAACCGTAGGTACTCAATAAATGCTTTTGGAAAGTGCAAACATGTGCTGGGCCTCAGAAGGAGAAACAGACACTGTAAGTATTCCGGGGAATCCCCTTCAGGGTAATGTCTTCCTGTCGGCTCGACCTCTCAGGGCCTATGGGGCCATTCCTTGCCTTGGAAGAAGCTCCGTGGCCCTCATGTGCAGCCAGAAAAACCCAGCATTAGTATTCTCCAGGAGCCCTCAATCGAGGACACTTACCTCTCATGGAGCATGGGGGGTGGATCATTCCAGATCGTGTGTTTTGTATTGTTTCTTACAGTGTCCCCTTGGGATTAAGTCCAGTCACCTTTTTTCTGGAGGTCACTTTATTATTCCTGTATGCCTTCCTTTCTCTGGATCACCTCCCGGCTTTCCCGAGGAGTCCCCTGTACTCCTAAATCCTTCTTCCGGGACCATGCTTCTGCTATGACCGTGGAGAAGCAGAATTGGGGTAGATGGGGAAGTGAAGCCTCCCCAAGCCAGGAAATGGCCCTGAGGCAGGGCTGGGCAGTGCACACGGGGCATTCTGGGGGACCTAGGTCCCCAGGAGTATGATCTTGACCGATCAGCTGAGACACAGTGGGCTTTCCCATGCTGGCCCCGGGTTTGGAGTGGTCCTGAGCCACACCAGGCGGGGTGACCTCTGCGGGGGTGGGAGGGGGGTTCTGCCCCTGGCCTCGAGTGAGCTCTGCCCAGAGAGGGTCTCTTTCTTCCTTGGAAAGGGAGAGGGATCCAGGGTGAACACTGGCTCCCTCTGGAGTGCAGAAAGCTCTCTACACTAGAAGATGCAGGATGACTTTGCTGACACGCTGGCGGGTGTGACTGCTTGATCAGGAGCTGAAAGCATCTGCTCCCCTCCCAGCGGCTTTCCGGGGAGAAGTGGCAGGTGGGGTAAGATAGTGGAGGCCTCCACATGTTGGAGAACCTCCGTGTGCCTGGTTCTTAGGGCGCCCCGATTTCTACCCAGCCCAGGGTCTCTGCCCTGGGTCTCTTCCGCTCCGAGCTTCTAATTCTCCCGCTTTGCGCTCTCAGTTCCTTGTATCACCTCCCTGTGTCCCAAGGGATGCAGCCTCGGGCTAGGGTCTGGAGACCCAGAGCCGGGAGGCCTGCTGGCCTGCTCGGTGCCTCCCTGGGACCCCTGCCTTGCTCACCTGTGAAAGCATCTCTCAGAGGTCGCCTTGCTGCCAGATTCATTCACCGGGCTGAGCGCCTACCGTGTCCCAGGCTGGCAGATTCCGCTGGGACTGTAAAGATGCCACCAAGCTGGCCCCGACCTCAAGGAAACTACCGCAGAGAGTGGACGAAAGGCACCATATCAAGGATGAGGACATGGGGCAGCAATACGAGCCCCAGATGGAAGTGGAGTAACTCCTTGAAGTGGCACCCCCACTCCCCCTCCCCGATCACGCCTGGCTCTTTCATCAAAGGCTCCGCTCCTGTACCTTCTCTGCAGCGGAGGTGACACCCATCTCTGGCTTCCTCCAGGCAGCTCACACCTGCTATAGCCCAGGACTTTCGCTGCCCTTGTGGCATCCCGTCCTTGTCCCCATCTATGTGAAAGGTCCCTTCCAGAGCCAGCTACATTGACAGGTGCCCTGTGCAGCTGCTCTGTGGGTTAAATGCTCCCCTGTCATCATCTTGAAATTCTTAATACTTTTCGAACAAGGGGCCTGCGCTTTCATTTTGTGCCGCATCCACAGATGACCTTTCCTGGGGCCTCAGTCCAGCTTTCCTGGTGGCCTGTGGGGTGTCATCCGCTCCCTGCCTGGTCCGCTTTATATCGGGCAGATGGCATTTGAAAGAAGTTCAATAACTGGCTGGGACTTGAACCCATGACCCCTGCCTGCATGGCCCACACTCTTGTAAGCGTGAGAAGCCCAGTGACCTGCCTTCAGTGGAAATCAGCAGCATTTTGCATATACGCTGATTGCTTCTCCTTTGATGGGAAAGTGACGAGGCTTCCCGGGGCCTCTACTTCACTGCTCATGATTCCGGTTGTTTTCCTGATTGTCTTGGCCCAGCCTGGTTCAGAGCTGAATCACTAATGCGGCTGCCCTGACCTCCTGGTGGTGGAGGGGCCGCCTCCCTCCTCGGCTCCTGAACGGGGTTCCTTCCCAGCCCCTGCTCACCGCCTCACTCCCGGGCGGCAGCCGAGAGGCCGTGGTCTTGATATGATAGATGAGGAACGGAAATTTGGAAGTGGCTCAGTGCTCTTGCCGGCTGCCTCTAATTTTATTTTGAAGGGAAAGAGAAAGAAAGGGGGCACTGGCGGAAGGGAGACATTTCCCCGATGGGGATGAGTGGTGAATCAAGATAAATGGAGGCTCTTTTCAAATACTTGTTCAGGCCACCAAACTCTGTTTTCCGGGCAGGCAAATCCATGCCTGGGGAGGCTGGGGGCAAGGGGCACGGCCCTCGCTGCCTCCAATGATCAGATACGGGGGGTTCTGGAAGGAGGGTTTCACATCTCCTCTCTGTCTTTGGTCCTGGGCTTTCTGGCCGATATGGTCCCTTTGGAGCCCACTGGACTTTGGGAGGTAAAAGGGAGGGACACTGGGGGTGCCTGGGTGGCTCAGTCGATTAAGCGTCTGACCCTTGATTTCGGCTCAGGTTACGATCTCACAGTTTGTGGGATCAAGCCCTCCATCGGGCTCTGCAACTGACAGCTCAGACGCTGCTTGGGATTCTCTCTCTCCTTCTTTCTCTGCTCCTCCCCCACTCTTTCTCTCTCTCAAAATAAATAAATAAACTTAAAAAAATGAGGGGGGACTTTAGACTTTATAATCAGGTCAGGTTCATTTGCTCGTTTATTTCTTGCAGTCCTGCAGGTACAATCCTGAGTCAAACCAGAAGGTTCCTGCCTTTCCGGGAGTGAGCTTGAACTTCGTCCTAACCACTTCCCAGCTGCGTGACCTTGAACATGCTCCCCAGCCTCTCAGGGCTTCCTTGAATTCCTAGAGACACAGAAAAAATCACACCAATTTCCAGCGTTGATAGGAGCCTCAGAGTTTGTGCAGATAAAGCGCCTCGCCGGAGATCTGCTACACTGTTCAGACCCCAAATACATTAACTGCTACTGTTCCTTGGCCGGTGACTATAGATAGGAGCAGCAAGGCTCACTGATGGGGAGGGTGTGAGGCAGTGACGTCCCAAATTTGTGCTGTTTGTAAATGCCTGGTGATGAGGGGGTGTGGGAGGGGAGCCCCAAGGTGCCCCACTCCGAGGAAACACAGTTCGGAGAAAATCTCCCTCCCCCTCCCCGAGTCTCAGCAATCTTGTCTTCCCGTAGGTTTGCAGATCCGAGGGTGGCGGGAGCCCGGCTCTCCTTTGTCCCTCTTTATTTAAAGTCGGAGAGGTGTATAAATCAACCAAAATAATTCACGAGGATCATTAGCGACTCCAAGGCGGCATCTTCTACCAGCAGCTTTAAATTAAAAACAGTGCAAAACTGCGGTTTTTTAAAACACATCAACTCTCTTTCCTCCCCCCTGCCTGCTGTAATCGAAGGCTGCTGGGGTCTAATGAAACGAAATTAGCATCTCCAGTCCCCCTCTGGCTACTGGCTACACGAAGGCGAAGGCGTCTTTGCGGTGGAGAGTGGAGGGGAGATGTCGGCAGGGAGAGGCGGTGCCGCCTTCTCTCCTGGCCCCTGGTCCCTGGTCCCTGGTCCCGCCCCGCCTACCTGCCGCCCACCTGCCTGCGCTTCCGGAGGTGCTCCAGAGGGACCCGTGGGGAGCAATGGGTTCTCTTCACCTGTTTTCCCTTTGGGCATCGTCAGGGACCTGGCCAGCCCCACCACGGTTCCTGGGAGAGTGGCACAGCAAGCAGGGGGAGGGGGTCTCCATCCAAGCCCGTTGTTTACTGCCCCACCCCTCCCCTCCTCCTCTCGGGGCACATCTAACCCCGCGTGGTGTCCCCGTCACATCCCTAAACATTCGGCCAGCTAGGCAGGCAGCCCAGACACTTTGCGGAAGTGGCCGCCCTCTTTCTCCCAAAGGCTGGATAGATGGGTCGTTCCGCCCCTCGGTCTCAGGCACCTAGGCTGCTACTTCTGGACCGAGAGGCTGCAGCATTGGAGGGGGGGGGGAGCCTGACTTTCTCGTTGGGGAATTGTCTTGTGCCTTGTGGGGTGCTTTGCTCCTTCCTGGGCTAATTCCCAGGGCTGTGATTCTCTGTCGCATTGTCACTGCTCCGGGTGCGTCTGCACTGGGGGTGACGTGGGTGGGACGGGGGAGAGGACTTTACCCTCCCTGGCCAAGTCCTAACTCCTTAGCATGGCCCCCACTGGGAGAGTTGTTCCCCTGCCTGAGGCCTTTACTCTGCTCCCCTAGGCCGAGCCACACGCCAGCTTCACCGGCCCTGGCTCACGGAGGCCGTGCTCTGGTGCCCCTGGACCCGTCAGGTCCCGAGGTGGCCATGGCCATCGTCGTCTTCTAGCACCGGGCCTAGCTCGGGCCTTCCATGTGGGCCTGCTGTTGCCCCCAGAGAGGTTATGTTCAGGCAGCCGGTGGGTGGTTCTTCCCAGCCTTGGGCTTTTGCTCTGGAACCTTCTTAAAGCTACACATTCATTCATTCATTCATTTGTTCACTCATCCATTCACTTGTAGATCTGTGCTCTGAGGTTCCTTCCAGCCTGCCAGGTAGGGGTGTGGGGTGGAGGGGGCTTTCTCCGCAGCAGGAGGAGTGTCCTGGCAGGTGCAGCTGGAGGGGAGGAGCTAATTCCCAACCTCCCTCAATGGGGAAGGAGAGAGTGGGCTGAATGCCTCAGGCCCTGGCCCTTCAGCAGGACAGTTGCGAGGCGCGGGGCCCCCTGGGATCGAGCCCAGGTGCCCATGGTGGTAGCAAGCCCAAGGTTCGTGGCCTCTCTCCCTTCCTACCCTACTCTCCCTGGACCCCCGCTCCTGCCTCCTGGGTGCAGGGCAGTCCTCAGCCCAGACCCTGCTTCTAGGGGACCCAGAGTGGAGCCAATGCCTACACCCGGTCTGGGAGGTGGAGAAAGAAGACTTGGTGTCTGCCCCAGGCGCGGAGACGGAGCACTGTGTCCCCTGGCACCCACTTCACCTTCACCGCCACCCCCACCCCAGCGGATGGAGTGCATGGAGCCAGCCAGCCGGCCAGCAGAGGACAGAGCAGGAGACCAGGCTCTCCAGTCCAGACCAGCTTCCCGCAAGTGGCGAGTTGCCTGCTGCTTAGGAGAGCAGGCCCTCCCTGGGTGCAGTGTGGGTCACCGGGGGCTGGTGGGGGTGCGGTGGGAACACTGCACAGACTCTCTCAGTTGGCTGGAGTTGCTGAGCACCAGCTCGGGGGTCCCCGCTCGGAGCGGAAGCAGCCGGTAGCACAGGGTATGTTTCCCTGGGTGGGCTGGAGCCCTGGGGGCTTGAGCAGGGTGGGGGGTCGCCCCGCCTGCTGGACCGACCGCCCAGACAGCTTTCCTACCTGTGCACTTCCTACACGGCTCTGCAGGCGACAGGTGCTCAAATTCAATATGGGTAGAAGATGAGCCCCAACCCCCCAAATCAAAACCAGAAAACACTCCCGATGGAGGGATCTGGGCTGCTCGGTGGCTGCCCTCTTCCCCTCTCTGGACCGGCATGGCTGGGCGCCCTGCTGTCCTTGGGGTGGTGGATGGATAGAGGAGAAGAGGCAGGGAGAACACAGCCAATCGGGGTGGGGATTTAGGTGCCCATCCCAGACAACGCCCTGATGATTAAGGTCCTCATCCCTGGCCCGCCGGCTCTCAGCTCAGCCCCCTTCCCCAAACACACAGCCACCTAGTGCCCTCCCTGCCCTGGCTCCTTCCCCTCCNTTCTGGGTGGCAACCATATGTTTAGGATGCTTGATTGCTGCCGATGTGAGCCAGAAGGGCTGTTTGGGAAAGGGTACTCAGTCAAAGCTGTGTTTATATACACAAGGGCCGGCGTCTTTTTATTATGCATAATTATACACTTCTTAATGCGCAGGCTTTCCGAGCCATTTTTCCTTCCCCTGGTGAAGCCGCAGCAGGGCGGGTGTGTCGGGGCGGGGGGGGGCTGGGTGAGGGCTGCCCTCCTCTCCTTGACTCCGGGTCCGTCTGATAGATGGCTGCTCGCTTGCTCTAACTGAGAACGGATTCTTCCGATCTGGGGAGATGAGACGCAGCAGCGCCGGCGTGGAAATGTTGCAGAGCGTGGTGTGAAGCCTCCTCTCTCTCCCGCTCTGTCTTTGAGCCGTAGCCTCGGATTTGCACTCCTCACCTCCTCCTGAAAGGAAAATGTTAGATCTTGTCCGCACAGCGGTTTCAAGAGTCTGCACCCTGCGATTCTCTTCTAAACCTCACAAACTTGACTCCAAAGGCCGACATAGTCATTTATTAGACCCCGATTGTTACAGTCCAGGGGAGGCTTCTGATGCTAAGAATGATAATGATGATGGCAGCTTTTTTGTTTGTATAGTACGACAGTGCTGCCCTGGGTTCGAATCCAGACTCCACCATATACACCACGTATTAGCTGTGTGACCTTGGGCTTGCCATTTGACCTCTCTGAGCCCCGATTTCCTCGTTGGTGAAATGGAAGGATATTCATTCCTGCACCGCGACCAGCACCTGACACAGTGCCTGGCACATAGGAAATGCTTTATAAATGACGATTTTGGCTTCGTCCCTGATGCTCCCCACTCTGCTAAGACACAGTGAACACTCACCAAATAAGCTATTGCAACAACGGATGAACGAGCATTGGGTTTGGAATCAGGGTGTCTTTGTCGATCAACCATAGGGCCGGGCAGTTGTTGGATTTCTAAGGTTCCTCAGCTCTAAAGTGGTGCATTAATAGGGGCCCCTGGGTGGCTCAGTGAGTTAAGTGTCTGACTTCGGCTCAGGTCACGATCTCGCAGTTTGTGAGTTCGAGCCCCGCGTCGGGCTCTGTGCTGACAGCTCAGAGCCTGGAGCCTGTTTCGGATTCTGTGTCTCCCTCTCTCTCTCTGGCCATCCCCTGCTCACGTTCTGTTCTCTGTCTCTCAGAAATAAATTAAAAAAAATAAAAAAAAATAAAGTGGTGCATTAATAGATTTGCCCAAGGCTTGTGAAGTTTAGCTTCATCCAGAGATGTGGAGATAAAGCACAGAAAATGTCGAGCGTGGTGCTTGATGCCAAAACACGCATGCCTGATGTTACTGGTGGCTGCTATCTCGTGAGCGGTAGTTTACTATTTAAAAGTGCTTTTAAGGGCCCCTGAGTGGCTCAGTCGGTTAAACATCTGACTTCAGCTCAGGTCATGATCTCACAGTTCATGAGTTCGAGCTCCGTGTCGGGCTCTGTGCTGACAGCTCAGAGCCTGGAGCCTGTTTCGGATTCTGTGTCTCCCTCTCTCTCTGGCCCTCCTCTGCCTGCAGTCTGTCTCTGTCTCAAAAATAAATAAGAAAACATTAAAAAAATGTAAAAAGAAAGTATCTTTATTTCCATGATCCTAGCCAATAGAACAAAGCTACCTGTGCCTGGGAAGGCCTATTTCCTTCCCCCAGTTCACAAATAAGAAAGTCAAGTCTCAGAAAGGTCAGGCAACTTGCCTGAGTTTGCCCAGCGGGCCGCCGCAGAGCCTGGACCCCCACACCCTGCACCCTGTTTAATAAACAATTTGTTACTTTAATCCTAATGCTAGTTGTTTAATTCTTTGAGAATGCCCCCAAACCTTCAAAGGTATGACAATATGCTTGAGCTCTGCTGTGTTACGTAAATCCTCTCTCCTCCCCCTTCCCCGAAGCCCGCCTCCACCAGGAAGCCCTCTTGGGATGAAGTTAGCAACCCAGTCCTGAGAGCCCTTTTTTTCTGGGCTTCCCCTGCACCAGGCACTCGGGGAGACCAAGGAAACATGGAGATTGCCAGAATGACACTGAGATGGCTCTCACTCCGGAAGAAGCGGACAGACCCCTGTGTTGGGTCAGGACACTCTTCTACATGCCTGCTTGGAACTAAAGGTTTGGGAACATGGCCGGGTGTGTACATGGGTATACAGGGCATGTTCTGTGCTAATGGTTTTATTCTACGACCCGTATTGACTCTGTCCGAACAGCCTAAACATCCTATGTCCAGCTTCCCCCCGCAAACGTTACAAAAGTTATGCAATTAGAGCTATTTTCCAGAGTACCTGTACATCCTGTA
Source organism: Crocuta crocuta (assembly GCF_008692635.1). Taxonomy (NCBI): domain Eukaryota; kingdom Metazoa; phylum Chordata; class Mammalia; order Carnivora; family Hyaenidae; genus Crocuta; species Crocuta crocuta. Next base: position 1,612,658 of record NW_027527428.1, on the reverse strand, counting down.
TCTTTATCTGCTAAGTCTGGCAACTCTAGGTTGGGGGTGGCATGGGCAGGGGGCTTCAGGCCCTCCTGGATCCCCTCTGGTCTCGCCGCCTCCCTGCACCAAAGGGGCAGAACTGGTTGGGCTCAGGAGCCAGAGAGAAGCGCCTCGGGCTGTAGCCAGGAAGAGCCTGAAAATTGGCAGTTAAGGAACTGTCCTTGGTAATAGAGAGATTTACCATCTGAAGGGCAGCCCCTCCCACCTACCCTCCTCCCCCCTTTGAGGAGGCGATTAGTTCTGAAACACTTTTCTGTGGATTTGTTGCAGAGACATTGGAGGCCCCCATTACTTCTCTTCTCTCACCACCCTAGAGATTTAGAGTCAGGAGGTGATCTTCCCGGCTTCCATTACTTTAGCGCCTGAGTTATGAGCCATTATCCCTGGAAAAGCTCTTCACTCGACCTCAGGCGACAAAATCCAAGGAGCCGCGGAAGCAGAAGCGGCTTCCTTGCTGTCTGGATGTCGCCTGCGAACGGGACACCTGGCATCCCTATTCATTTAGCTTCTTTATAGGCTAGCTCTGCCACTGGGAAGCTAATGACCTTGGTCGAGGCCTCAACCTCTCTGGAATGTATTCTCCTAAGGCATAAAATAAGGTGATTGAAACCGATGCTTTCTGAAGCCTCTACAAAGCTGTGATTTCTTGGATCCTGTACCTGCCACGCCCCCCACCCCACATAAACAGAATTAAGAGGCTTGGCCCAGCCCAAAGGGCCATCTGCCTTCTTCTGCTCACCTTCCAGACCGCGACCCCACCTCACCATGCAGAGCCGACCCCTCACAAGAGGGACGGTAGGGGAATTGGCAAAGTTAATAGAAGACAGGAAAGGACAGACTTGGACTGAGATTCTCCTATTCAGTGAACAAAGTGCGTTAGGAATTGATCCCCCGCCCAGCTATGGTTTATCCCCCTTCTGGTGCAGGGAGGAGAGGCTCTGCATCAAGATTAGATGCTCCACAGCAACTTGCCCAACACGTTTGTCATTAGGGGAGCCCAAGCACCGTTCCCAATAGCTTGAGTCCCTTGTCCTTGCGTTGCTTTGGCTTTTCTTCCCTTTCTCGTGCCGACCCAGAGGATCTGGGAGGGAGATGCATTCTTCCCAGGTTGTAGGTTGGGTGCTCTGCTAAGGTCTTGGGGAAACAGGCCAACCAGCGGGCCTGCTCCTCTGAGATTGCTGATGCTTCTATGTCTCCAGAAGGGTGCTTTCTGGACCAAGGATGTGGCCGTCTAGATCTCGGTGGCCAGGAAGGTCAGCGGCGCCTCCCAAGGGGATGGGCAAAGGCAATCCGCTCACTGCCCGGTGGCCAGCGTGGGGGAAGGGAGAGAAGGCAGCTCTGATAAGGACGAAACAAAATGAATGTATTTTCAAAGTTTCCCCCAGGCCCCAGCAGGATTCTGCAAAAACTGTAATCCTATTTTGTAAATAGATGGAATTGCCTTTTTTTTTTTTTAACCCATTGGAGACGCAAAACCAGCTGCTGTCTCTCTCTCTCTCTAAGACAACTGACAAATGAGAAGGTAAACTGCCTATTTGTCTCCATGCCCAGATGTAGGAAGGGAGGTGCTGGGAGATGCTGGTCCCAGAGGCCTGTCCTGTCTTTCTCTGAAGCTTGGAGCCATTGATGCCCGGTGCTCACGCCATCAGCTCATTCGGTTCAGAAATAGACTGATCGATGGGGACAATATAAAGCAGAAGGGGGACCTGGTGGTTCCCCTGAATCCTTCCTGAGTCTTTCTTTCCTTTTCTAAACAAGGGTCTGGCTGAGTGTCCTTGGGATGAGGCCGGGACCACCCGCCACCACTGCCTTTAAAGGTCACAAGAAAGGTCAGCACAGAGCCCCTGGGAACAGAGCTTTGTGAACCCCATCAAGGGGACTGGCATTATCCCAGGTCCGAGGGGCCACTNGTCAGCACAGAGCCCCTGGGAACAGAGCTTTGTGAACCCCATCAAGGGGACTGACTGGCATTATCCCAGGTCCGAGGGGCCACCGAAGGATTTTATGCTGGGCATGGCACACTCAGGTGCGTGTCTTCGATGCCGTTGGTGGCCAGGTCGGGTGGCCAGGAGTGCGGGATGGGAGATTAAGTGGAAGCACTCACAAAGCCCAGCTCGGAGCGATGGTTGTGACTTTAACAAGAGAGGTGGGAGAGCTGGGCTTGGATTTTAGGTCTGGTAAGCAGGGCAAGCCACAGCTCGGGGGTACCTGGCTTGGGCACCGGGTGGGCGAAGGTGCCATCCACTCAGGCCGGGGATGTAGAAGAGGAGCCCGGCTGATGAGTGGAGCTGAAGACATTCCTAAGTTCGAAGTCCTGGAGCCCAGGTGAAGGGTCTAGGCCAAGCAGGTCATCTGGTGAATTTTATATTTATTTATTTTTAAAAAAAAAATTTTTTTTTTAATGTTTTATTTATTTCTAGGAGAGAGAGAGAGAGACAGCGTGAGCAGGGGAGGGTCAGAGAGAGAGGGAGTCACAGACTCTGAAACAGTCTCCAGGCTCTGAGCTGGCAGTCAGCACAGAGCCCGACGCGGGGCTCGAACCCAGGAACCGCGAGATCATGACCTAAGCGAAAGTCGGACGCTTAACCGACTAAGCCACCCGGGCGCCCCGTGAATTCTATATTTAAATGACACCTCGATTAAATACCAACAACATCACAACAGTCTTTTAAAAAGTGTTTATTTATTTTTATTTTGAGAGAGAGAGACAGAGAGAGCGCAAGCAGGGGAGGGGCAGTGAGAGAGGGAGGGAGAGAGTCCCCCAGCAGGCTAGCACTGTCACTATCAGTCCAGAGCCCAAGGTCATCCAGAGCCCAGTGCGGGGCTTGATCTCACGAACCACAACATCATGACCTGAGCTGAAATCAAGAGTTGGACGCTCAGCCAACTGAGCCTCCCAGATGCCCCCAACTTTTTTTTTTTTTTAAAGGCAACTAGAAAGGAACAGCCAGAGGGGTGAAAATAGGAGCACATAGTGTGGCAAGAAACAGGAAAGGAGGAGAAACAGAACCAAGAGGAGAGTTCATATGTATAGGAGGAGATTTACGGGAAGCGGCTCATGTGGTTCCGGAGGACGAGAAGTCCCACGATTCACCACCTGCGGGCCGGAGAAACCAGGAAAACTGGTGGTCTAGTTCAGTTCTGGTCCCGGAGCTCCAAAGTCCAAGGTCAGGAGAGGGTGGGCATCCCTTCTCCCCCTTTCTGTTCCACTCGGTCCTTGACGGGCTGAATGGCGCCTGGCCATGCGGGTGAGGGCGCGTCTCTTCACCCAATCAGCTGCATCAAATGCTCACCTGACAGACACACCTAGAAGGAGCGCTTCGCCAGCTCTCCGGGTAGCCCTTGGCCCGGTCAAGTTGACACATGAAATTAGCCATCGCAGGGAGAATATCGAGAATGCTGACAGCATCCACCCCGCTTAAGCGAAGCTGAACAAGGTCTGAAGGGCTGAAATGGTTTCGTGACACTCGTCAACAAGGCGGCCGTGTCCACCCTCGGTAAATGCAGGTCGGACCTCGAGGCGGGAGCTGGAGCCTGGGCACCTAGGTTAGGGTAAGTGGGGTCTTCTGGTGTATATTCTTAAGGCATCCTAGACCTTTGCGTGCTCCTGCCCCTCAGAGTCAGAGCTCAGGAGAGCAGAAGCGAATTATTGGTACCTAATATTTTACCAATTATTAGGGACACCAGCTGGCTGGAGCCGGAGACCCTCGGGACTAATAGCGAAGAACAGTAGTAGGTACCAAAGTGCTATCTTAGAAAAGCAACAGAACCCATAGAACAGTGGTTGCGCCCCACCCAGGTGGGCAGGCAGAGGTGGGGATGGGCATCCGCTGCTCAGGTGGCTTAGCTGGGCAGAGATGGGTCACCACACAGCACAAGTGCGACAGTATTTGCTACCGCTGAGCCTCTTCCTTCCCCTCTCCACTCTGCTAAGCTCCCGGGTCTTTTCTGAGCTTCGTCAGTGGCCTGAATATGGGGTGTAGATCTATGGTGGGAACGAAGAGGTAGCCGGGAAGCCAGCGCTAAGGACCCACTGAGAGCTGGTGGGCTCTGGGGGTTGCGCCAGGACGGGAGCACACCCATGGCCCCTGGAGAGCCGGTGGGCGAGGCTCAGCAGCTCCAGGCTTTTCCCAGGGCACCTCAGCGGCAACCCGGGGCTCAGGAGGGGCCCAGAGGGGAGGGGCTGCCCACCTACCCCGAATCCCGTTGATCCTGCCAGTCTGCCAGATGGTCCATTTGCTTGAGTTTGCTGGTCACCTCCAGCTCTTCAGTGTTTGCTGCTTGGTTTTCATTCTGTCCTCATAATGGCGTTTTAAGGGACTGACCTGCAGCGCTGGACAGGTTCTCAAGGCCCAGAGGCTCACTCGGCCTATTTCATGTAATGGAGTTTATGGACGAACAAGGCAATATGAAGGTGGAAGCCTCAGGGGACCCAGGACCCAGGAGCCACCGGCTTTTCAGACTCATGGAAAGCATGAGGAAGAGAAATATAGCCTGTGTCGTGGAGACGGGGATGGGGGGTCGTCCTGGATCGTGGCAGCTCTGGGAGCCGGGTGTCACCACCCAGTAGCTGGGGTGTTCCTGGTCCTGATTAAAGAGGGACGTGCACATCTACAGCAGCTCGACAAGATGCACTCAGGAGCAGGGACCCTCTCTCATTCTTATTGTGGCCTCAGTGCTCCCCATGGCAGATGCAGTGCTCTCTTGCTTCAGGCACCTCCCCCCTCCACCCCACAACCCACCCCCAGCCCCCACTAGCCCAGCCAGCTGGACATCCTCACTGGCCCAGGATTCAGGGTAAGCCTGAATTTTGCAAGGAGGGAGGGAAGGAAGGGTGGTGGCCAGCAGTGGGCTGAGACTCACGTCCGGTGCCATGGCCTTGGGGGGCTGTGTCCGGCCTTTCCAAGGCCTTATGCCTGCGGTCAGCTCTCTCTGCTCTGTCCCTTCTCCTTCCTCCTACCCCGGTTCTCCCCTTCCCTTCCCTTTCTCTCCCTTGCCCCCTCCACACTGACACAGAAAGGAGGGAGGAGGCCCCTCGTACAGGAAGCGTGGAGACTCCAGCTGACCGGGAGCGGCTGTGGGATGAAGGGGGGCGAGTTGCATACACTCAGTTCAGCCTCCATTATTAGGTGCCCACTTTGTGCCAGGCACCCCGCTAAGTGCTTTACAAACCCCGTGTGAAAGGCAATTATTTTCCCCATTTTACAGATAAGAAAATGAGGCACAGAGAGGTTATTTGACTTGTCCAAAAGCACACAGCTGATGAATGGGGGAGTCTGATTTGAATCCATGATTGTCTGACCAAAAGTTCCTAGTGAAAACCCTCTACTTTATTCTCTGGTTGGGATGCCTGATTACTTCTAATCTTCCTCGTGGGGGGCCTGGGGACCGAGATGTCAGTCACTGCCATCTCACTTAGCATCTGTAGGGAAATGTAAACCCTCTCTCTCCCCAGATGGACTATCCTCTAATGGTGCCTTTGGCTGGGATCCTTTGGGGGTAGAATCAGCCCCTCTGTTTTTCTTTTAATCTTATTTATTTATTTCGAGAGAGAGAGAGTGCACACATAAGCAGGGAGAAAGGAGAGAGAGAGAACCTCAAGCAGGCTCCGCACTGTCCGCATAAAGCCCGATGAGGGGCTCGAACTCAGAAACTGTGAGATCACTACCTGAGCCGAAATCAAGAGTCAGACGCTTAACAGATTGGGCCACCCAGGCACCCCTAGAATCAGCCCTTCTTGCCTGACCTCCCTCATCTTCTCTTCCTTTCCTCTCTCAGCTTTGTCCTGTTTACAGTTCAGACTTATTCTTCTGTACATATAACTGGCTGCTTCCCCTCTGAGCCCTTCCCCTGCTTTCCAAGGTCAGTTCAGATTCAGATCTGCTTGGCCACATGAGTCTCAGGGGTAACTTGTTCACATTTTCCTGAGAAGCCTCCCTGCAGCCCAGGAAAGGGACAGGCAGGGGCAGCCATGGCCAGTTACCCTCAAGGCCCCTTCCCCTCCCTGCTGAGCCCAAGCCCCTAGAGTTGACTGCGTACATTCAGGATGCCGGGGCTTCTCTGGAAAAATGCCAGGAGTGTATCCCGCACCCACCCCAGATCCCTGCTGCTGGGGGCGTCGTCTTCAGTGCCCTGACAGTGTTCACTTATTCTGTTGGGAAGATGTGATGGTCCTCCCCCTTCGGAGCTGGCACCTTCTGAGCCCCGATGCCCGTCTCACTGGTCACCAGGTCATGGGAGATCACTCCTGGTGGAAGAAAGTGGTGCGGGGCTTTCTGTCCACGGGAGCTGTTGCTGCGTAAATGCAGCAAGAGAAAATGTAGGACAACAGCCCTTCTGGCTCACTGCTCATGCTATTGAAAACAGCACCGGCCAGAAAATACTTGCTAATGGCCTTCTCCCAATCTCCTTCCAGATAATGATAAATAATGTGTACTTTTAGTTTGGAATTGAATTTCATCTCTGCATTTCTGGTGTTTCAGGTGGATTTTTTCCCCCTTCTCCCTTGGGGTCTGAAAACTAGACATTTGTGCATTTACTGTGTGCATTTGTTCCGTGCCAGAAATTGACATATAGACTCATTAATTCCTGCACACTTGTTCTCACCCCCGGCCACTCACCTGGCTGGGCCAGGAGGGGAACTGCATCCCAGGGGTTCTTCTGCCGGAATCCTGCGGACCAGGGGACTGTCCCCCATCAGTGATCGCTGGTTTCTATACTCAAGTGTGCCCCCGGGCTCCACTCCCGGAGTTTCTGACTCAGTAGGTGTGGGTAGGACCCAGAAGCTGCGTCTCTAACAAATTTTTCCAGGTGATACTGATGCTGTGGTCCCAGGAACCAAACTTTGAGAACTGTTAGCCTAAATCCTTGCTACTCAAAGTGACGTCCTGGGCCCAGCAGTTTCACTGTCACTTGAGAGCTTCTTAGAGACGTAGACCCATGGGTCCCATCCCAGGTGTAATCAAAGTTTGCATTTTAACAAATCCCAGGTGATCTGAGTGTGTATTGCAGTTTGAGAAGCACGTCCTAGGTGATTACTCAAGATTCCTTTCAGCCCAGTGGCCTTGACCTTGACTGTGTACTAGAATCTCCAGGGGAGCTTTCAAAACATCCCTAAGCCCAGGCTGCACCCCAGACCAATGAAGCCTGCATCTCTTCGGGTGGGGCTCAGGCCTCCCAACTGATTTCATGCACGGCCACATCTGAGAATCACTGTTCCGGGCTCACCTTGAACCTGGTTCACCTTGAAGGAGACCAGAACAGCCATTCTTCTCTTCTTCATGGCCACTCATCCATGCCCACTTTTCCGGCCCAGGGTCGTCCATCTATCCAGTGTGCTTCTGTGTGTTACTGTAGTGCCTCCTTTTCTCTCATTTCATTTTAACCAACTGGGTGGAGGGTAGAAGAAGCGGCAGAAGCATCCAGAATTGTCAGAACCAGGCTCTGTTTACCCCACGAGTGTGATTAGAACAGCACCCACAAGGGGTCACCTTCCATTCCTTCTGAAATTCCACTGAAGTTCTTTTGAATTAAATGTGGAGTCTCAAATACGGAGCCAACCCACTATCACTTTCTCCTGCCAGGTCCGTGGCAGACATCACTAATCAATCAGAGCACTCTTTCCCATTGAGCCCAGAAGGGACTCAGAAGACTGTTCTCTACAGTGATCTGGCAGCCAGGACCGGCCAGGCTTGGCTTGATGATGAAAGCCGTTGGCCTCTCCAGGGTTGAAAGCATCCGCCCGCATCTCTTGGGGGGCAAGTATCAGATTATTGTTGAATAAGCGGAAATTACTCATCTGCTCCTTTCCAGAGCTGACCGAGAAGAGGGTTCCAAGTCGGAGGGAGGGCGGGGGCAGGGAGAGAAGTCTGGAGAATGGGGCACTGCCCAAGAGGCAGTTCTGGGGCCCCAAATTCAGTATGGGGGTTTGAGCAGAAGATGGCCCCTTCTTCTTGTCTTCCTCTTGCCTCTTCTGCAAGAGGGGTTTGGCTGACAAGGGCCCGGAGCAACATTCTCCAGCTTCAACACTGTACCTGGGGCCGTGGCTGGGGATGGGTGTGACAATCTGGGGAGGGGTCTTTCCTCTTCTATCACATATTCTACTTCAGCCAGGTCTTAGCTTTGGCCAACATGGTGGACCCTCAGTGCAGGGGTCTGGGGTCCTGGTCAGAGGGCAGCACTGGGGCCCCCTACAGATGACTGTGAGGGATTGCAAGGCAGACCAGAAGAATTTCTCTTCTGTTCATCTTGGGGTGCTGATGGACAGTTCCAGGTGGGATAGAGGATGATTGGCAGGTCTCGCTACCAGTGCCCATCTCAGCTACTCCCCAAGATTGGATTTGAGGAAAAGAAGATGGAGTTCTAGAGAGTGCTGTCCAGAGCAGTAGGGCCTGGTGCCGAGAGGAGAGCTTAATTGACAGGTAGAATGTGGCACCTGGGCAAGGGGGCAGAGAGGAGATCTAACCTTTAGGTGGGGAGAGAAAGAAGAAAATACAAAAGATGAACAAAAGGAGGGTTCTCCTTAAGGACTGTGCATTTATTCACTCATTCATGAACACTGCACTTCTCACTGAACACCCGTTCCCAAGCGGGCTGGGACCTGGCTAGTCCTTTCCTGTGTGAGTGAGTCCACTCTCTGGGGAAAGAGAGAAGTGGCTTCCAGGTCACCCTGGTAGTACCGAGCTTGGGGGCTGAGGAGGGCTTACCAGCTCAACACACTGGAGCTGCTTCCACAGATGCCTCAATGCACCCTGGCTAGAGTAAAGGAAACTGAGGAACTTCCTGCCTTTGGTGGCCTGGAGAAGCAGAGGGGACCTTCAGGGCAGCCTGTGACTGAGACAGAGACCTTCCCCACTCCCCGCTACTAGCTCAGGCAAGAATCTCGTCTTCAGAAAAGAGATGAAAACCCAGACCTTGGCCCCCAGCTGTCCCCACCCAGAAAGGAGGCAGCCAATGGAGTGTGTGTCCAGGTAGCAGACAGTCCAAGGATGGGAAGCAGAAGCTGTGTGGAGTGTCCCCCAGAGAGAGACAGAGGATGGGTTTAGTGAGGTGGTCCCCTAAGAGGCAGGGGGCTGGACCCATTGACCTGCTGAGCCCTGGCTCAACCGGTCAGCCCATCTGTGTTCTGGGGGCCCCGTGTAGTCCAGCAAGGTGCCTCCTCTTTTTTCCCAGCACCATCCTGGCAGGAGGCTTTGCTGTTTCCCAGTGACCTTGACTCGTCCCCCTCCCCAGTTGGATGGAGAAGCAGCTGCACTGCTCCGTCATCTCTGCCGCTCCAGAGCCAGCCTTTCAAATGACCTGCTTCATCCCTGGCTGCAGTTGGAGGCCGAGAAGCGATGCGCTCCATTTCCACTTTTCATGACGGCACCCCCACCCCTGCGCCCATCCCTCAATGTCCCAGGGAGCTGTGGGCACCCCTTCCTCCCCCTCCCACAGCCCTGCCTGCACTTGCCGCCAGCAGAGCCCAGGCTGCCTGGATGGATTGACTTGTTGGAGAGAGTATTTATTTTAAGAGGCATTTCACCTCGGGTTTTGATGTGCTTGGCTTATTACCCATAAATATCAACTAACAGAAAAAGGGTGGCCTCTGGGAGGAGTGGATGTTTTGGATGGAAACCAAGAGCTGACATGTTCCCGGGGTGGGGGAGACGAGGGAATAGTTCCCATAATTGGCCTCTACAGTGCGATCCGAACGTGTCCTGAACTGCTAGTTTGCTGCCACCAAGTCGGTCCAGGGCTGTAACACGCATCGCACAGAGCCTGTCCCCTGGAGGACCTGGGTCTAGCTGTGCAGGCGTGACATAAAACCAGGCCAGGGAACACGGGCCAGATGAAAATGTGCAGCAGGGGGGAGGGGGGCTGGTGAGGGATGTTGGGAGGGTGAGGAGCTCAGCAGGGGGAAGAGGGGAAGGGGGGGACGTGCCTGAGCCTCAGTCGGGGAGGGCCCCTGCCATGTGAGGAGGCAGCCTCATGCGGCAGTCTTGGGATTTGAAAGTAGCCAGTGTGACCGGACACTTGTCTGTTCTTTCTTTAAAAAAAATTTTTTTTTAATGTTTATCTTTGAGAGAGAGAGCGAGCGAGTGAGCAAGCAGGGGAGGGATGGAGAGAGAGGGAGACACAGACTCTGAAGCAGGCTCCAGGCTCTGAGCTGTCAGCACAGAGCCCAGCGCGGTTCAAACCCACGAACCGTGAGATCATGACCTGAGCCGAAGACGGATGTTCAACCAACTGAGCCACCCAGGCGCTCCACTCGCCTGTTCTTTCTCATCACAGGATGCTGCTCCTGACTGCTGGTGCAGTTTAAGGAAGAGCGTCTGTTTCTCTGTTCTTTCCTTCCCTGCAAACAGAAATTTCCTCTGGAGCGTGGATGTAGGGGAGGGTTGGGGTAAGGTGATCCAGTCTGCAGGGGAACGGAGACCCTTCCCAGGAGGAATCTCCATCC